>NC_138883.1:50974925-51170085 GCF_965194825.1 Balaenoptera physalus
TCTCTCATTGCACAGTGACAAGAAAAGTAAAGTTGCTGTCAGCGCTTGCCAGCCAGGGAGCCTACCTCCAGCTTCTTCTGGGACACACCTGCCCTGGGAAAGACCATCCAGATCCCCAGGTACTCAGCGCTGAAGGGAGAGATCAGAGGTCCAAGTTTTGTGTCAAGTTAAACTGGGCTCCATATGGGAATATTGAAGTTTATCAGATAAAAAAAAATTCTAAAACAATCTTATAATATTAAGGAAGAAAGTGACAACAGAAGGAAAAAGAGTCTTTATCCCACCTAACAAAGCTATTTTAATTAGTGTATATTCCAGGTCTTTTTTTGGGCCAACTTTTATAAATCTGAATTATAATATACACAGAACCTTGCAGCTAGCATTTTTGTTTCTGTGTC
This sequence comes from Balaenoptera physalus, assembly GCF_965194825.1. Lineage (NCBI taxonomy): Eukaryota > Metazoa > Chordata > Mammalia > Artiodactyla > Balaenopteridae > Balaenoptera > Balaenoptera physalus. The sequence goes on from NC_138883.1 coordinate 50,975,324, forward strand.
TATACAAACAAGCTTTCATGCTGTTACGCAGATGTGGGTGAGTTCACAAATCTGACATGGTGACCCAGCTGTGGCCAATGTGATGTGACAGGGGTCTGCTGGGTGTGCTTTTAGGAAAGTGGAGATGCAGAGGAAGAGCCAGAACTTCTCCTGCAGGGCACAGTTGTGTTTGCAAGTGGTGCTAGTTACTGAAAAACCATCTTGTTACCACGAGGCCAACTACAAAGCCAACAAACACACTGAAGATGGCAACTATTTCCTAAGCAGTGTTATGTCCAAGATGTGCTGCTGTGATTAAAACGAACACACCATGGTCCCCTCTTTCCCGAATGTTACAATCTACTGGCAAGACAAAGAGTCCCAGAGAATGATAATACAAAGCCAGTGTGACGCTTCCTTTAGTGCTGTTATTATTGACTGGTGCGTGGAAATGAAACTTTCCAATGCTTTGCCATTAGCAGTTCTAGGTTAGTTAGAGCCACCTCTCTGTGATCTGATTGGGTCACCACGTATCACTGGCTTAGTCATCTACTTATTTGTAGAATGAGGAAGCCGTGATATTTGAGCTAGAAGTCTCTTTTAATTATTAATAAAATAGTATTTTATATGTCTCCCAGGCTGGTAATAATAACCTGGCATGTGAACAATTGAATGGTTGACTCCCCAGAGGTTTTTTTTTGGGGGGGGGGGCGGTTGTTTTTTGAGTGGGTCAGGAAATTATATAAATGTAAAACAGAACAATGAAAGAAAAAATGTAAGGTGCACGGATGTTTGGTAGGCACGTGGAATTAGAGATACTTTGCGAATTGATAGAACAAAAACCAGCCGATTTTATTTTGGATTATAAAAATAAGATAGACAATGTGTTTGGTAATAGAAAAATTATGTGTCCGGGAAGAGATAGGAATTGGAGCGTGTCCTGACTGACACCTTTAGGACCGTGAAGGGCACAGAGCTAATTGATCGTCTTCTTCGTTTTGTGTTCCCTCCCATCAGTTCAGTAGGTCAGTGGCGCTGATTGGATGGTGAGTCGGAGCAAATGAAAGGAAAACTATTTCTACTCTCGGTTCTCAGCGCATAGACTTGTTGTCCCTGTATTTATTTCAGCAACAAACATAGAACCCAGACTCAAAATGACAAGTTCACAAGCCAAGCAGGGCCTATAGTTGAACACATACCCCAGATTTCCTCCTTGGAAACCAGCTGTTACCCAGAAGGTTAAGGAAGAAAACCTCTGTGCAGCATTGTCTAGATGGCTGGATACACACGTTAGATGTATAAACATGGCTGTGACATACTCTAGTTTCAGATCTTTTGATGTATCAGTTGTTGTAAGACTATCCCAAATTGCCTGACCTTGCTTTGAAAACACTGCATTCCTCAAATTACTTATTGGTAATTTATTAGAATAAAGAAAGTAAACCAATCAAACACTCACCATAAAAGCAGAAACAGAAGGAAGAGAATTTAAACTTACATTTGAAGACAGCCTTCCCTCTGTGGTGGCACGGTGGCACTTATCAGGTCAGATACTACTCTGCACTGAGGTATATTTTTTTTTGGTGGAAAGTTTGGAAGTTGATGACTGACATTTGGAAGATTTCTCTTATTGAATGTTTTATGATGAGTCCTAACCAAACCTTGCTGCTCTCTGGCAAAATGGAGGGCCTTTCCCTCTACAGAGCTGTTAGAATGTTTAAGCCCTTTTAGGCCACAATATATCGACCAATGAAATGTGTGCTTCAGTCATGATTGGGTTAAGAGTGAGCTTGAGCGCTCATCTGGATTGGAAACATTAAGACAGACTGAATTTAAATCATTGGATGTGACTAGAGATGAACAAAATGACAACATTGAAAGTACCATGGAGAAAGCATCTTGCTCTATGCCAACACTGCTGTACATTTTCAAACTGCCCTGAAAAAGTAGCTTTTTTCATTTAAAGAAAGCAAATGCAAAGGCACGTGAAACAAAACAAAATGTTAAAATAAATGCTAATCAGAAAAATAATGCTTCAAGGCCAAAAAAAAGCCCTCTAAATTATGGCTACTTTTTTGGAAACAGTGTTTTGTTTAGTCTCTGTATTCACTAAAAAACAAAGCAATATAAAACAAAACTTATTTTTTTCGAATTATAAAAATAACTCATGCCTGTATAAAATTTATATTACACAAATACATAAAGGAGGAATGAAAATACCTTACAGTCCTTCCCTCAAAGATAATCGGGATTGTCAATTTGCTGTGTATTCCTTCATAATTTATTATTATGTATTCTTTTAACACTTTGTTTTTCAACATATATGTTTATTTTCTTTGTTTTATCTTTTGTTCAACTCTCAATTTTTTTTCATTTAATTCTTCTTTTTAATGGCTGAAACTCTTTCATTGTAAGTGGTCTGTCAGTTTTGGTAGCGTATATGAAATTGTTTGTTTGCTTTTAAAAATAAAACAGGTGAGAGAATTTATGGAAATAAGGAGGTAAGTTCATGGGTCTAGGAAGAATAGTCTACAATGCAATGTCCTCTTTCTCATTGCCCTTTGTGTTCCAACCTGGTTTTTGCTAGAGTTGCTAGTGACTGTGCGGAAGCCAATGAAACGTTTTTCCAACGTCTGCTTACTTGCCTTCCACCTAGTTGTTTGTGCCTTCCTTCTCATAAAATTCTCCTTTCTTGGGTTTTGTGACACCACTACCCTTTCCTGATTTTCTGCCTTCCTAGCTGGCCTCTCTGCTCTAATCAACCCCTACTGGAGGTCCTCAGAGCTGGATCCTGGATCCTCTTCATGTCTTTACTCTCTCCCGTGATGATGTGATCCTTTCCATGATTTTAAGTATCATCTCTATGCTGATGACTCCAAACTTTTTATCTTTAGTTGGATATTTCTTCAGGGCTCGGGGTTCATATGTAACTGCCTTCTTGTCGTCTCCCTTTGAATGTCTCACAGGCAACTTAAACTTAGCATCAACACTGAGCTCTTGAGTTTCCCCTCCAAACCTGGCTCTATCCAGTCTTCTCCATCCTGGCAAACGGTTTCCTTATCCACCTGGTCACTAGAGCAGAAACCTGGTGGTCATCCTTGACTCTTCCTCTAAAATGTCTTGGATCCATCTACTTGTCCTTTACCAACCCCATGTGGTCCCAGTCACCGTAACTCTCTACTTGTCCTTTATATTCTGTCCTAACTCTATTCTAATTCTAACTGTGGTAGTCAGAGTTAAAGCACAAATCAAGTCATTGTACTGCTACAAATCCATCAGAAGCTTCCCAATGTGACCAAGAGTGCAGTCCACCTCTTTACCATGGCACACAGGATGCTGGGTTACCTGGCCTTGTTTTCATCTTCACCCTTGTCTCACAGTACTCTCTCCCTTGCTCACTCTGCTTTGTAAAAAGGAACCTCCCAAGCTCCTTTCATTCAGAGGGCCTTTGCAAGCATTCATTTGCTTATTCATTCACTCAAATCATCCATTCAGTCAACAAATATTTACTAAGCCTTTCCTAAGAAGTGCCAACCACTGTTTTAGTTGTGGCCACATAGGGTGTGCACCCTGAGATGAATTTACCTACAGAGATTGCAAAAATATCTTTCTATCACTCCAAGTTTGTCAATTCATTTTAAGGTAATAAAGAATTGGCATATTCTGTTACCCTTGGTTTTGTGGTATTAGAGTCATAACTCTATTGTCTAAAGAAATTGCTTTAATAAAAACTGTGATTTCAAGAGGTAACCTATTTTCATGCCAGTTTTCTGTGCTTTAACATATGATACATATATCATAATGGCTCATGTTTATGTTTTCTGCATTTTTAAGAAGTTTTCATTAGAGGGAGGGGCATTTTCTGTTTATCTTCAAGGGGACATCTTGATTCTGTGCTTCACAGTCACCAGCAGAAAGTCACTGTTACACTAGGAAAGCAAATGAACCAGGGCCAGTGTAGAATTTTGGCAGAATCTGAATACAGTAATTACACACTCAAACCTCATCTGCTGCTGAGGTATCATCTAATAATGCCCAACAGTTGGCTCCCCATCAGGTGTACTCCAAATGCAATGATGTTCTTGAAGCTTCTCTTTATAGAATCATTTCTCAAATGTGTACAAATTGCCTTCTGCCAGCACGGAGAGCCCTTTCAGCATTTCAACTCAGATTTCAGAGGAAGACTCATTAATTGGGACTTTTTCAGACAAATTTCCTCGCTGACAGGGAAAACTGTTGACACATTACTGAGATGATACTAAAGTTCAAACTTCGTGTGTGTGTGCATGTGTGTGTGTGTGTGTGTGATCTCTCTGAAGCTGAAATTTTCATTCCCAAGTTTATGATGTTTCATTTTTGTTGCTTTTATGTCTGCGTCTCCAACTAGGTTGAAAAAATCTTGAGGTCAGGACAATATCATGGTGTATTATTTTTTCCTTCCTTCCTCCCTCTCTTCCTCCCTTTCTGGGTCTCCTCAGCTAATGCACCCACAGTTTTTAGCATATAACAGTAAAGAACAGATACTTGATGTAATTTTTCCTGTTAGACTATAACCTTGAGAGGAAGTACTGACTATATTTTTCATCATTGTAACCTCAGTGTCCAGTGCCTGGATATAGTGGATACTCAATAAATTTTCTGAATAAATAAGTGAAGAAGTAAATTCTGTTGGTTAGTTCACTGATTAGCTGTTTATCATAAATATTGCTTAAAAAGCACTTACTAAAACCCCAGAAACCCTGGAGAAGCCCCAAAGAAGTGGATACTAAATACATAAATGGCTGCTTCTATTTTACAGGGAAGACAGATTTCTGGCTCAGTTGAATAATTAAATTAAGACATTTGGGTATAACTACCTTCTGGCCCAACTATTTGTATAGAACTCCCCTGGAGAGAGCCAGGAAGCATCACCACATATGGGTTAGATTGGAAAGCTGTTTTTACCCTGAAGCTCTTTCAGACTCTAGCATTGGACCTACCTATACTGACACTTGCCCTTCTTATGTCCCTTACCTTGGCAATGAGCTTGCTGTGCTGGTCTCTCTATGTTCTTGGGCATGTGGATCTGGCATAAAACTGTGCATGTTCTTAACTTGGGTGCAACCTGCTGCTAAAATGAGGTGCCCTATGAGAATGAAATGGGGTTGTCTGCTGCAGCAACACTTTTGTGTCAAGTTAATGTATCCCTGGTTTTGTTCCTCAGGTCAACTGAGTTTCTATAAAAATTAGCTGAGCTAATACACCAAAAATTTAAAAACATATAATATGGTGAGCTCATTGAGACTTTGGTACTATGACCATCTCCTATGTGGATTTTAAAGGCCATTCAGTATGTGTATAAACATAGCTCATAAGAGTCTTGGTAGACTTTTTGGTGGTTCTTTTCTTCAACCATCAAAGTCTTTTTTTAAATAAAGTAACATTTATACATTTAGTTACCTTAAAAAGAGTGTTTGCTATGAGTAAAAAATCAAAACAAATAAAAACCTGGAAAAAAATCTAAGGCTCTCATAGGGGTAAACCACAGGGAATTCATGTAAGTTTGATTGAAGTTTATTACTTGGCATTAGACCCATTTTTTTAAACATAGAAAGTTAAGTTCCTCATGTTATAATCAGATTTTAATGTTGAATTTCTTAGCTATGGCTCATAAAATAATGTCCAAATTCCTCACTTTTAAAATCTGGGCTCTTTAAGGTTGGGTCCAAACCTATCTCTAGAAACTTATTTCTCATTAGTCTCACTCATGTACTTTTCATTTTAGCCCAAACCTTTAGTCTCCATACATATGCCTTTGACCATGCTATTTTCCCTACCTGGAGCTGTGTCTTTCTTGGCTTTCCTTTTTCCTATTCCTGGACCTGGAAGCACTCTTACCTTTTCCAGCTTCTCTTTTGCTGTCTGTGCTGTTTTACCTTTATTCAGTTCCTTGCATATATCTTATCCCCACTAGACTGTAATGAGCCTTTTCAGGGGAAGATGCATGTCTTGTTCTTACTGAGGCCTCCCAAGACCCAGCACAGCATCCTGCACTTAGTAGGTTCTCAATGAATCTTTGTAAATAGATTAAACTTCTAAACAGTTGGAATTAATGTCATGTGCAGGAAACATCCAGGGAGCTGCCTGAGAATGAGGAATCTGAGCTGGAAAGGACAGTACAAATTCATATATTTCCCATTATCCAAATCCCAAACTATAAACAGCTCTGAATTAGTGACATAGTTTCATCACTGGCCAATTCACCTTTTGGAGGAGCTATTTAGTATAGAGTTTGGTGTCAGAAAGCCCTGGGTTAGCCTCTTGGCTTTGTGAAAATTACTGAAACCTCATTCCTCTTATCTGTAAAACTGGAAAATAGTAGTTCGCACCTAATAGAGTTCTTGTGATGACTAAATACATATGTAAAGACTTTCACAGTGTCTGCCATTGTAAACACTTAGTAAATGTCAAATAGACAAGACTTAGAATAACAGTTCAGTCTAGTCCTTGGAGAGACACTAATGTCTTTGGGGCTTCTCGATCATCATCTGAGCTTTGACTAGAGTTTTCATGGATAAAATCCAGAGCTTCATGGGCTACTTTTACCTTGGTTTGGATTGGGGATCAATCTGATGACCAGCTGTTTTTCACTTAGAAGTGTTACCTTTTATCCCCTTTTAGGATCAGTGCCCTAGGGAATGACTGTGATCTTTCTCAGTAGGCACACAAAACTCTGCAGTCTGGTGCTTCTGTCTGATGGGATCATGGGACTCTAACCTTGATCCACTGCACCCTACTTGTTCGCCCAACCCTGTGCAAGAGAACTCAAGGGACATAGGGAACTCTTCCTGACAAAGGACCACACTCTTCTAGGGGATGCTGAAATGTGCGTATGGTGTTTTCATGAGGCACTGTTACATAGCAATCACATACAAAGAAATAATCATAAGGGCTGATGTATGATTCTATATGGGCTTATTTTATTAATATTATTCTATATTATTATATAGAATACATATTATATTATATATTATGAATAATATGTATTCTGTTAGCATTATAATATTATTCTCTTTATTCTTATTTTATTATTTCCTATCCTATAACGTTATTTATTGTGCTAACAAAATATACTTTATTATAGTTTATATATATTCTAGCTAAATAGTATAATTTATTATTATTATTCATCCTTATATTTGTGAGAGATAAGTTGGTATTCCATTTATTCTCAAAAGATGAAATGGATTCACAGTAGTGAGGTAACTTTTTGTGTGAGAGAAACTTCTCATGAAAGGATTACAGCTGGGAACCTCCCCAGGTGAAGGACCATATGCAGTTCCCAAATCCTCAAGCCAACTTTCTTTGTCATGAACTAGATCTGGAACATGGCCAAGAGCCCGTTATTACTACATTGTGGAAACATGAGAGAATTATCACTCTAAGTGACATTCACTTCTCATGCACTCAACATTTTCATAACAATTTCTTCAAACTCTACAGAAAAAAATGCTGAAATGTGAATGCCCTGAATAAGTCATGCTGCACTCAAGGGAATTAAGTTATCCTTATTTCTGTGGGTTATAGAACTCAAGCATTTGATTTATTTCCTGTCATCTGTTTTGTATATTGGAGTGAATCAGGGGAGTGAATTTTCATAACACCTTAGAGTTGGAAAGAACATTAGGGATTGTCCCCAATACAAGAAGCCCTGCTATACTCTTCCTGACAGGTGGACCTGAGCTGCACTTTGCACATTTTCAATGACGAGCTAGCTTACCGCTTTGGCCTATCAGTTTTCAAAAAGTTTGAATTGTTAGGAGATTCTTTTCCTTCTTTCCCTCCTTCCCTTTCTCTATCTTTTCCTCCTTTCCCTCCTTCCCTTTCTCTATCTTTTCCTCCTATTCCTTCTTCTGTTGTAAGTGAAAATCTCGACTTATTTATACTTCCATTCACTGGTTCTCTAAAGTTATATAGAATGATCCAGATCTTTTTTCCACAAGTTAGCCCTTTTTGTGATTGATGCCAACCACCATGCTGGCCCCATGGGGTCTGGTGTCAGGGATAAATGTCTCAGTTTCATCAGTCATTCCTCAAGGACAGGATTCTTGGCCATTCGCGCTCCTGGGAACACTTCTCTGGATGAGCTTTAGTTTATCAATGTCACGCTCAACACTTGGAATCCAGACTGGAAGGTAGTGTTGTGAACAATGAGCTATGCCTTCCAAGTCCTCAGTACTATATTCTATTAACTAGTAATAGAACGATTAAGCACTATACTACTAGATTTACATTTGCATCACTTACATCATATTATGATGGCAACTGAAATCCATGGGTCTTTTTCTTTAAGAAAAACTTCATTCTTATAAAAGATATAGAATACTGTTATTGTAGAAACTTTAGGACATGTAGGTAAAAAAATAGAAAAAAAAATCACCTCATTAAATTCTTCATACTTTTAGAATGTATATATTCTTAAATATATCCACACATATTTGTATATTTTACAAAAGTGAATAATACTAGACATATCAATTTATAATCTTCTTTTTCAACTTTTATATCATAAAAAAATCTTTTTATTCGAGTCAATATGAAATTACTTTATTATATTTAATGTCTTTATAGGATTCGATTGTGCAGATGTACCATGGTTTATTTAACCTTTTCCCTATTGATGGTTATTTAAGTTGTTCAAATTTTCCTTTTTGTAACAAACAATGCTGTAATGGGTATTCTTGTACATACATGTTTGCATATTTATTTGATAAATTCCTGGCAGGGGCATTGCTAATTCAGAATATGCACAACTCCAGAAACGGTCCACCAGTTTACACTTCCTCTAGCAGCACAGGGGATTGGGCTCCTGGTTGATTCTGTTGATAACCAGGGTGGTTGGGGGCCAAGCATACTACAGGAACTTGGAAATGGGGAAATGGGGACAATGTGTTTGACAAATGCTCAGGTTCACCGTTGTTGGTGTGTGTGTGTGCGCATGTGTGTGTACGTGTGCGTGTATCTGGCAGATTTCCATGCACGTGGAAATAGGCAAACACCTAACTAAGTACATGCAAATGAGAGACAGTTATGTACCAGGGTTTAGGGGAGGAGAGGAGAAAGAGGACAGGGTTGGTGATGCCATGTGGAGAACATGGATAAAAACCACTTTGATACAAAAGAGAAACAGACTCACAGACATAGAGAACAGACTTGTGGTTGCCAAGGAGGGGAGGGAGAGGAATGGACTGGGAGTTTGGGCTCGGTAGATGCAAACTATTACATTTAGAATGGATAAACAACAAGGTCCTCCTGTATAGCACAGGGAACTATATTTGGTATCGTGTGATAAACCATAATGGAAAAGAATGTATAAAAGAATGTACATATGCATATAACTGAGTCACTTTGCTGTACAGCAGAGGCACAACATTCTAAATCAGCTATGTTTCAATTAAGAAAATGAAAAAGAAGAGCACTCTGAGGGGATTCTTTTAGGTGCGGGCAAGTGTCCCGTAGGATCTAGTTTGTGCACCTGGATTACTTGGTCGGTCTTAGGCTATAGGGTTAAAGAGCTTTTCTGATATTAACATCTCTGCTCAGTTCCTTCTGTTGTTCCCACGGCTCTGGCGGCCACAACTACTGGAGAGCCACCTGCTACTAGCCAGGCCATTTACCAGCCTGCCTAGCTGAACTTCCTCCTGAAAGCTGGTATCCTGTTTTCAATACCATGTTCTGGCCTCCTGGATTTCTGCAGATGACCGTAACTTCTTGATGTGAAGTTTTACTCCCATGTTCTTTTAAAAATTGGAGTTTTGTCTCTGGGAACAAGAACTATCTTTCAATTGTCATATTCCAGAAATTAATATGGTATCTGAATCATAGATTTTTTAGGGTATCCCTAAAGATATGAGAAAGAAACAATTAAATATGACATTTAAAAAAATCTTTGTAAATATTTTTGGAGCAATTGATTTAAAAAACAGGAAAAATCCTTTGTTAGGCTTTCCAAGAGGCAATCCTTTGTCAGGCTAAGTAAAGCACATTCTTAGTTTGTTAGGCACAAACTGTTATTCTTACGTTTAACACTCCTCAGTAGCATCCTGTCACTCTTAGGGGAAAATACACACTGCTCAGTGCCCTCTTCAGTCCTATGTCCCAGCAAACCCTGCCTTGTTTTTATTCTCAGTTACTCCACACTCCCTTTATCTCAGATATGCACCTTTCCTCTGTCTGGATGCTCTGCTCTTCTTTCTCTGCCTGCAAATTATTACTTAGCCTTCTAGATTGGGTTCAGACATTACCTCCTCCAGGAAGGCTTCCTTGATTTCCCCCTTACTCCAGGCTAAAGGGACCAAATGGTCCAGGGTGTCTAGTGAGACCGAATTGAGCACACACTCCTCTGAGTTGCCTTAGCTGCATGGTCTCCCCCGCTCCACCATGACGATGAAATCATGGTAAGAAAAGCCACAAGTAAGTAAAGTGATTTTTTTTTAAAATTTTATTTATTTATTTATTTATTTATTTATTTATTTATGGCTGTGTTGGGTCTTCGTTTCTGTGCGAGGGCTCTCTCTAGTTGCGGCAAGCGGGGGCCACTCTTCATCGCGGTGCGCGGCCCTCTCACCATCGCGGCCTCTCTTGTTGCGGAGCAGAGGCTCCAGACGCGCAGGCTCAGTAGTTGTGGCTCACGGGCCCAGCCGCTCCGCGGCATGTGGGATCCTCCCAGACCAGGGCTCGAACCCGTGTCCCCTGCATTGGCAGGCAGATTCTCAACCACTGCGCCACCAAGGAAGCCCCAGTAAAGTGAATATTAATCAGAGGAGGAGCGGCCGTGGTTTAGCTAGCTCCAACCAGTGGTAAGGTCTGGGAAGGAGTTTTGGAGGGGTTTGAGCAGCAGACAAATGAAATCACAAGGGAAGGGGTATTGGTTGTATGTATAAAAGGATAAAACAGTCCTGCTGGATTTAGCTGTGGTCAGTGTATGTTCTGACCACATGCACCACCATTTAGATGTGAATATGTGCATGTTCACATTACCTCACATGCCCTGGCTGACGCCACTGTGCCTGGTGGGGAATCTGGAGGGAGAGGGGTCGTGAATCAGCATCACTAAGGCCTGGCTGTGACATATAGTAGGCTCTCCTAGAGGATTGGGGATCCTGTAGGGCTAGCTCAGAACAGAAAGGGAAACTATTTCATATTGGTTTCAAATGTCTGTGTTCCTAAATATGTTGCCATCATTCCCCACAGGCATTCTTTCTCCTAAGTCCTTTCTTGGGCTCTGCCATGTCGCTGGACCCCTTCTCTCATCCCATGCTGATTTTTCCTCTCCTTTTGTCCTTTAAGTCTGGACACTTCAAACTTTCATTCCTTTCTTATCCTCTTGAGCTTGCCAGTGAAAAGCTCATAAGTCCTCTCAATCTGTACCCCAGACTGGTGTCCTACCTTTGCACAACCAGAAAAGATCATTAATGAGCTTTCCCAAACAAAGGACTTGGTTCTCCTGTTAACCTATACAGCTGCTTCAGAAGCAATTGTAGTAATTTATTTCTAAAAGCAAATTTTCTTGGGCCTATTAGAGTGTTTTTAGGGGTGGGGTATACAGAGAAATGGGAGAGGAATCTGGTGTAGGAGAAAGAACCTTGGTTTCTGAGTCGGAAGACTTGGTTTTAAATGCCCATTGAACTGTTTGCAGATGTGTGACCCCAGGCGCACCCTTTAATCTCTCTGAGCTGTAGTTGCCTTATACTGGTTACAAAGTGGGATGACAATAATGGTTGTCACAAGGATTAAAGAAGATACAGCACATTAGGGTGAGCAGGACAGGGGCTGGCTCAGAGCAGGTGCTCAAAATTGCAGTAAAAAAAATTTTTTTTCTAATTTCTATGGTATCATTAGCCATTATTGTGACGATGGTCTTATTTATCTTTTTTATCTCTTTTGGGTCTCATAGTCTCACACCCCAGCCAACATTTGGCATTATCCAGCTTTCTAAATTTTAGCAGTCTCATTGTAAAGTTGCATTTCATTGTTGTTTTAACTTTCCTTTCTCTGATTACCTGTGGATTTGAGTGTCTATTCTTATGCTCGTTAGCCTTCAGGGTTTCCTTTTCTGTAAATTGCATTTTGTAATCTTTGCCTATTTTTCCTTTGAGACTCCTGTCTTTTTATTTTGGGTTTAGGAGTTTCTTAGACATTCTAGGTATTAATCTAGAACAGGTAAAGCTTTGTGAGTGTCTTCTCCTATTCTGTCAGTGCTCTATTAATTTTGCCCATGGTGTTCTTTTTTTTTTTTTAACATCTTTATTGGAGTATAATTGCTTTACATTGTTGTGCTAGCTTCTACTGTACAACAAAGTGAATCAGCTATATGTATACATATATCCCCATACCCCCTCCCTCTTGAGCCTCCCTCCCTCCCTCCCTATCCCACCCCTCTAGGTGGTCACAAAACACCGAGCTGATCTCCCTGTGTTATGCAGCCGTTTCCCCCTAGCTAGCTGTTCTACGTTTGGTAGTGTATATATCTCAATGCTACTCTCTCACTTCATCCCAGCTTACCCTTCCCCCTCCCCATGTCCTCAAGTCCATTCTCTACGTCTGCATCTTTATTCTTGTCTTGCCCCTAGGTTCATTAGAACCAATTTTTTTAGATTCCATATATATGTGTTAGCATACAGTATTTGTTTTTCTCTTTCTGACTTACTTCACTCTGTTTGACAGACTCTGGGTCCATCCACCTCACTACAAATAACTCAGTTTCGTTTCCTTTTATGGCTGAGTAATATTCCATTTTATATATGTGACACATCTTCTTTATCCATTCATCTGTCAATGGACACTTAGGTTGCTTCCATATACTGGCTATTGTAAGTAGAGCTGCAATGAACATTTTGGTACATGACTCTTTTTGAATTATGGTTTTCTCAGTGTATATGCCCAGTAGTGGGATTGCTGGGTCATATGGTAGTTTTATTTTTAGTTTTTTAAGGAACCTCCACACTGTTCTCCATAGTGGCTGTAACAATTTACATTCCCACCAACAGTGCAAGAAGGTTCCCTTTTCTCCACACCCTCTCCAGCATTTACTGTTTGTAGATTTTTTGATGATGGCCATTCTGACTGGTGTGAGGTGATAACCTCATTGTAGTTTTGATTTGCATTTCTCTTATGATTAGTGATGTTGAGCATCCTTTCATGTGTTTGTATATCTTCTTTGGAGAAATGTGTATTTAGGTCTTCTGCCCATTTTTGGATTGGGTTGTTTGTTTTTTTGATATTGAGCTGCATGAGCTGCTTGTATATTTTGAAGATTAATCCTTTGTCGGTTGCTTCATTTGCAATTATTTTCTCCCCTTCTGAGGGTTGTCTTTTCATCTTGTTTATGGTTTCTTTTGCTGTGCGAAAGCTTTTAGGTTTCATTAGGTCCCATTTGTTTATTTTTGTTTTTATTTCCATTTCTCTAGGAGGTGGATCAAAAAGGATCTTGCTGTGCTGTGATTTATGTCATAGAATGTTCTGCCTGTTTTCCTCTGAGAGTTTTATAGTGTCTTGCCCTCTTTGTTGAACTGAAAAGCTTAATTTTGATGAAGCCTAATTAGTCAATGTTTTGCCTCTTGGTTTGTGCTTTTGCACTTTGTTTAAGAAGTCCTCTCCCATCCTTATGTCATTTTAGGTATTCTACATTTTCTTCTACTAGCCATTGTAGCATTTAGGTAATTGTTATGGGATGAATGTTTTTGTCTCCCCAAAATTCATATGTTGAAGCCCTAATGCCGATGTGATGGTATTCAGAGGTGGGACCTTTGAGAGATAATTAGGTCATGAGGGTGGAGCCCTCATGAATGGGATTAGTGCCCTCATAAGAAGAGACATGGGGGAGGTTGCCTCTTCTCTCTCTGCTCTCCACCACGTGAAAATACAGCGAGAAGATGACCATCTGTAAACCAGAAGTAGGCCCTCACCCAAACACCAGATCTGCCAGCACCTTGATATTGGACTTCCCAGCCTCCAGAACTGTGAGAAATACATATTTGTTGGTTAAGTCAGGCAGTCTATGGTATTCTATTATAGCAACCTGAACTAAGACAGTAATTAATCCAGTTTGTGGATACAGTTTGTGGAGGACTTTGCGTGTTGTATTGAGTAGGGATCCAGTTTTATTTTCCTCCTTATTATCCTCTTTATTTTTCTAGAACTTAATTGGTACACAGTAGTATTCAGTAAGATCTGTTGAATGAAGGAATGGAGGTTTCCTCAAATGTAAGGGAAAGAAGTGTGTGTGTGTGTGTGTGTGTGTGTGTGTGTGTGTGTGTGGTGAGTGGGCAGAATCCTTCCTCCCTGCTCCAGCTCAAATATTGACTTAGGGTGTGTGTTGGAGGATAGATTTAAGGAAATACTTATCTATTCATTGAAATTTACTCAGATTTCTCTTTTCAATTCAGTTTTATTGGAATCCGAATGTGATAGTCAAGGTTTATATTAAAAATGTCTGACAGCTGGTACTGCACAGATACTTACCAATTAGAATGACTGCTTTTAGTATATCTTACTGGTGTGTTCTGGCTAGATATTAACCATGGAAACAGTAGTTTCCTAGTTATTATTAGATATTATTAAATGATAATACATGTAAAAGTGCTTTGTGAACTAAAGATTCACACAAATATTAGGCAATACTATTTTTACCTCTATTTGACTGTTTAGAAATACAATTTTAAAAACCCTGTTTTTCTATATAATATGGATTCTGGTTGCTAAAATACAACTCTTTGGACCACTGGTTGAAAGAAGGTAATTAATTAAAAAAGTTTCCTTTGACTTTCCTGAAAAATTCCCTGCACCTCAATATGACCTGACATCAGGGTCAACCAGCACCTGTTCTTTGACCTCTGTTGCTGTTGAAGTTTTAGTTCAGGAAAGTTTGAGTCACCTTTGTGGTTCTTCAGTCTGATTTATGAGTGTTTTCCTATTTTTAGCTGGTTTTAGGGAAACCGGTTCCAGTAGGTGGAGCTCTTTCTCAATGTTTGTTCAGTTTTCACCAAGGTGGGGACTTGCTTCTTTTTCACCTTTCTTTTCTACACTGGCTTAGTCATAACTTGGTACAGATACTTAAAACAGCGTCTGAAATTAGCATCAAATGTAGGTTATGTGTTTCTGTAAAGTGAGTTTTTCCCCAAGATGTTTAATGGAACAGCTAGGGTTAATTTCCTTCTGCGATCTGATCAAACACCATTGGTTTTTTCTTTTTCCCTTTGATTATCTGCATCAAAGACCCAAAATACCTACACTTTACTATGAAGCTGTGTCCAGGTCCAAGATCAAATATGGCATCTTTTGATGTGAATTCTAGTCGTGCATATCAATGCCTTGGCTCTTGTCTTACATGGTCTGTGTTGCCTCACTCCTCCTGTATATTAACAATTTTGAGTGTGGGGTTTAGAAGCTGCAAATGCATTTGATCATAAATATGCATACAGCAAGAGAGTTCTTTCTGGTCTGGATAATCCATTTAGTGCCACATCTACAGGCCTCTCTATCAACTTGGAATTATTCATAGGAAACAGAATTAAAAAAAGAAATGTCTAGAGGTGGTCACTTTAAAAGCAATAGTCTAAGTTGTAAAATGGACATCCATGAAATAATGAGCCAATTTCAGGGCTTAGTAGAATTTTAATTTTTTGAAAAAGTTAGTAATGTATTTACTTTAAGAAATGTCATCTGAACTCTAGACTTTGGAGTATAGCTTGGACTAATTTATTAGTAAACATTAACAAAATTTAAAACTTACGTATGGAAATCTATAGAAAAGTTATGATATTGTTTCTTCAGTGAACCTTCAGGAATTTTGTGCAGGAATAAAAAGAAAAACCTCTAGCTAAAGTGTCCAGCATCTATGACCACAGATGTGAGACCAGAAAATGTAACACATTCTGTTTTCATTTGTCCTGTTTTCTTTTTTCCCCTTTC
The DNA here is from genome assembly GCF_965194825.1 of Balaenoptera physalus. NCBI lineage: Eukaryota > Metazoa > Chordata > Mammalia > Artiodactyla > Balaenopteridae > Balaenoptera > Balaenoptera physalus. The sequence goes on from NC_138883.1 coordinate 50,991,254, forward strand.
CTGCTATTTGACTTGTGGGCAATACAGAAAGCACATCTCAAGTATGTGGTTTTTTTCTACTATTAACCTTGAAGCATGATGAGTAGATAGTAACAATACATTAGTGGGGTGTAGTGGACCAGGTATATTAGGCTATCTGCTAAGATGCTGGGAGATGTTTAAGGAGATTAAGAAAACAACCAAAAAACCAAAAAAACAAAAACTAGCTTTCTGTTGGTGCAGCTCTGGCTTTTCCTCCTGTCTCTTCTCTCCTTTGTCCACCAGCTCAAAAGTTTGAAAGACATGGCTTTTTCTTAGGAGTTTATCTGTGATGTTCTTGTTTAGCCCTCCTCCTCTTCATTCCTGGGGAGGACCTTCTTCTTCTCTTCAGTTTAGCTGAAGAAGTTAATTTTCATGTTATTGTTTTATTCCATAGTATTGCTAGAACCCAGTAAATAGTAGGTAACTATTTAACCATTTCATGTTAAAAACTATTTAACTATATAACTATTCCATGTTAAGTAACCCCACAAAGTAAAAATGGCAGTTTCATACAGTGTTACCTGTAGATCCCTATATAATTGCACTTTGTAAATTCCAAATGAACAGGTAGCTGTGTGAGGTGTTGCTAATAGCATTGGCCCTGAGGCAATTCCACTGGTCAGCTTCTACAGGCCATTTAAGTTTGGGGTTATTTATAAGGCAGAGGGAAAGTCGTTACAAACAGTCTTTCAAAAAGCCTTGCAAACCTAAGGCTCTGTGGCTCCAGAACCTGCTATCTGAATTAGGTTTTAAATTAATATTCAAATTGAAGAGGTATGTGCATCTGTCACAAGGCAGGACATAGACCATAGGAGATTAGGGGTTATTTGCTTAAGTTTTGGTTATTTGAGAAAAGGTGACCCCAATGGGTTCAACTATATTCACACATTTGGTCAATCTTACAGTTAAGTTCCCTTATTGGTAAAGTAGAGAGAATTAGTGCCCCCCAGGGAGCTTTGGGACAGAACCAAATGCAGAGCTCTCCTCTGCTAGTGCCATAATTTTTAGTGGGAGTTTTGAATTCTGCTGTATAATATATCTAGGATTGTTTTAAAATAAAAATAGCACTTGAGTTATCCACCCAGGACTATTGGTATTCTATGTGCCATGTTTATCTTGGGGTTTTGTATATTCCTTGGCACACCAGGCACACAAACACAGTTTGAGAGTGTAACGCTGGGCCAGTCCTGGGCTGCATCCCTTGGTCTAAGCCTCTTGGGAGGGGACCCAACCTGCATGGTTCCTAGGAACCACCATGGTTGGACCATATGAAAACAGCACTTCTGTGGTTCCTGAGCTTAGCTATGATCCCTCACTCTGGCCCATCTCAGACTTAACTTGTTGACTTGCTCTTATCACTGCTGGCTTTTGTTGAGTCATTTGTCTTCTTGGTTTGGTCCTTGCCTCTGCCTTCTTCCCTGTGTTTAGGACTGCTTCCTAAGCTTGGCCTTTTCAGCTCTCTTATTGACTTCAGTCTTTCCTTTGCATACCAATCATTGGGCAACTAGGCAGTCCATCCCTGCCCCCAGGATACCCTATTTCCACATAGCTCACTCCCAGCAACATCTCCTCCAGATTGGCTAATGTCCCAGGAAGAGGGCCAAGGGTGGGTCCCGCTCTCTCAACAAGGAAGTGGACACACAGGACAAGAATTTGTGATTGGGTGATGCTTTTTAGCCACAGTTTCTTTCAATATGTCCTGGAGCATTGAACTAGACTAACTTTTATATCATTTTTCCAATTAGAATACTGTTCTTAACCAAACATTAGTCAGTGATAGTTTTAAATTACCATGCCTGATTCACAGTGATTTAATATTAACAAAATTCCTGCCATCTTAATATGTTCTGGAATAGGAAGTTGATTGGGAGTCATTTCATGAGTGGAGGAGAGCAATTTAAAATTGTTAGAACATTTCACATATCTTAGCACTTGGTTTGGAATGGTTTGGTGCCTGCTTAATATAGAAGAATGTTAAATTTCTGGGCAATGAAATTTCATTCAGGGGCTCTGTATCTGAGGGGAACTCTCCAGCAAACAGGCAGTGAGTTTTCTCACCAATAGCTCTCTTTGGGAAATCTCTGGCCCTCCCTTTCACCTTGTTTGGGAGTTTTGTGCACATTTCCAGCCAACATTTAACTAGGCTTAGAATCGTAACAAGCTCCAGAGTGATATAGTCTCTCAGTTTTCAAAACTCAATTCCCTCTGTATTTTCTGTTATTTCAGAAATGTTAAAGGTCACAACCTACAACAGTTTTGACAAAAACCATCTCCATTTCCCAAACTGCAGAATAATTATTTATTTCTCTGAAAATTTAAGCCTTTTTTTTTTTTGGGTAGTATGTTGAGCATCAGTAGTATAAAGGTGTTTACACAACACCTGGGAAGCAAAAGGTGGGCAAGCATGAGATTTTCTTCAGCTTGCACATTACTAAACATTTTGATCTCAGTTTTATTTTAAGTTTATTACAGTGAGCTGAAGATTTCCACCTAGCTCCAAACTGTGTGAAAGGTAGATTCCTGTAGACTTGAAAACTAAGGGGCTTGTTTCTCAGTGGCCTTTGAGAAATAAACCCCTGACTTCAAAAAAAAGTTCTCCCCCTGGCAGCTCATCTCTGTCTGGTATGTTAAGACCTACCCTGGTGGAAGTATTAGCACCTTAGGTAAAATTGAAAAATAGATGAGGATATTTTTAAGATGTCGCCATCCCCTCTTCTTTTTCTTCCCCTCCAGTTTTAACCCTAACCCTAACCCTCGCCAACTTCTCTGCCCTTTGAAATGTCATCTCAGTCTTTCCTCTTTAAATCAATCCTCCTTCTTTCCTGTCAAAATATTTTGGTTCAATACCTGTCTTCTAGGAATTCTGATCCCTCTTAGTACATTCATGGGTACTAATGGATTCATCTATAGTCTGTAACAGCCCACTTGTCTATTTTATTATTATTATTTTTAGATTTTATTTATTTACTTATTTTTAAAAAGGTATACAATGTGATGACTTAATATATGTATACATTTGGAAATGATTACCATAATCAAGTTAACACACCTATTACCTGGTTACCAATTTTTTTTTTCTTAGTGAAAACACAAGATTTACTTGCTTAGCGAATTTCGAGTTTCAGTATTATTAACTATAGTCACCATGCTATACATTAGAGCCCCAGAATTTATTCATCTCATCACTGAAAGTTTATAGCCTTTCACCAATATCTCCTCATTTCCCCCACCCCTCAGTCCCTGGTAACCACCATTCTCTCTGGTTCTATGAGTTCAACTTTTTCAGATTCCACATATAAGTGAGATCATACAGTATTTGTCTTTCTGTGTTTGGCTTATTATACTTAGCATAACGTTCTCCAGCTTCATCCATGTTGGTACAGCCATTATGGGAAATGATATGGAGGTTCCTCAAAAAATTAATAATAGAACTACCATATGATCCAACAAATTTGCTTCTGGATACGTGTCCAAAGAAAATGAAATCAGTATTTCAAAAAGATATTGAGCTATTTGCACCCCCAGGTTCATTGCAGCATTATTCACAATAGCCAAGATATGGAAACTACCTCAATGTCCATCGATGGATGTCCATCATGAAAATGTGATATATTGATATATATATATATGTGTATATATATATGTACATACACACGTATATATACTCACATATACAAACACACACACAATGAAATATTATTCAGCCATGAAAAAAGGAAATCCTGGTGTTTGCCACATGTTTATTTTTTACAGTCCTTTGGAGACAAGGTGTTAATTCCCAGCAGTGACTCTGACCCTAGTAGTGGATATTCCTGCCCCACAGTAGTTTGAGTGATATTTTTGGGCAGGTGGTCTTTTGCTGTGCCTTCCAAAGTCTTTGAGAAGGCCTTTACCCTTCACTGTTGACCTCAAATAAAGTCTGCAGGGACCACTAGCGTTTCTCCTATGTTTACTGAAGGACAAATCTCAGAGGACATTAACTTGTAAGAAATGCATGATAGGGCAGGCATGTATTGTTTATTAACTTGTTTCAAAGGCAATTTAAGAAAGCTCAAGTCTGATTAAATGATACAGAAATGATGTTTCTGGAGAGAAGATCTCAGTTCATTAATTTTTAAAATCTCTGCCCCCCTCCCCCATCTTTTAAGCTGCAATGTTTAACAAAATCCAATTATTTATTTATTTTTCCCCAAAGCTGTTTTGAAGTCTCTGAATTTTCCTCTTGGGTACATTTCACTCCTATTTCAGTCCCTCAACACTGTTATTCAGATGTGACTAATATTATTCAAATGTGATTTAGAATCACTAAATGTCTTTCCTGGGATTCTAACTTTTATTCCCAATTATCTAATGAATGCAAATCAAATATTTATCACGTGATTGTGACTAAAATATATAAACCCCCAAAGATGTTTATATTAAAGCAATTCTTCCTGAAAAAATTCTTGTGTTTTTAACTGTTACTGAACAATTGTGAAGCGCATATTTTGATGTACATTTATATTGATAAAATTAAATCTCTATAAAAAATGATTTCTCATTAAACCCCAGGAAGCTATTTATGTACATCAAGATTTCCTCATTTTAGTGTTGAAGACATTTTAATTAATTTATCTATTTTTGGCTGCGTTGGGTCTTCGTTGCTGCACGCGGGCTTTCTCTAGTTGTGGTGAGTGGGCGCTTCTCTTCGTTGTGGAGTGCGGGCTTCTCATTGCGGTGGCTTCTCTTGTTGTGGAGCACAGGCTCTAGGCACACGGGCTTCAGTAGTTGTGACTTGCAGGCTCTAGAGCGCCGGCTCAGGAGTTATGGCGCACGGGCTTAGCTGCTCCGTGGCATGTGGGATCTTCCCGGACCAGGGCTCGACCCTGTGTCCCCTGCATTGGCAGGCGGATTCTTAACCACTGAGCCGCCAGCGAAGCCCCAGTGTTGAAGACATTTTTAAGTGACCTGAGGCAAAGTAACCTGCTTGGGGTCTCACTGTGAATCAGGGAGGGTGCCGTTGGAACACACAGCCCCTGATGACACCTCGCATTCTGAACCACATGCAGGAACTACACATAATGATTCTTGAAAGGAGCTCTGGTGAACACAAGCACTGGCTACACAGTTGCAGCAAAGTGGAATGTTTGTGTTATTTAAGACAAAAGACATTCTATCAATGAAAAAGTATTTTATTTGTCCAGATTAGTTATAGTGCATTGATCTGGTGTTTGAGAAACTGCTCTGGGAAGCTGGGGAGACCCAGAGGTTCAGGTGTTTAGAGTGTGATGCCAGGAGCTGCCTTGGCTTTACGTGGGACAGTGGGCTTCTTGGGGCTCTTGGAGGAAACACAGTTGAGTGCATCCAAGTTCAGGTGAAGCTGTGGAGAAAAACTAAAGAGCAGAATAGATGTTGAAAGGAAGGGAGATAAGGGAAAGTGTGGCACACGTTTGCTGGAAAGAAGGGAAGAGAGGTAAAGCTATGGGAGTGAAGGAGGCGCTGAGGCTTTGGGGCGCAGGCAGGACCCCATGTCTGAGCACTGGGTTGACACTCTACATCAGGCCACCATTCAGTCTCACAGCATCCTCAAGAGGTAGGTGTTATTGCCCCAACTGACATGTGGGGAAAATGAGACACAAGGAGAGGTTAAAAGCAGCTTGAGGTCACACAGCTAGAATGTTTCAGAATTAGAATTTTGACCCAAGATTTTCAATTCATGATTCTGCTGATTCGTAACAGAAAGGTACCAGAGAAGGTTCTTTTCCTTAATTTGACCACATCTCCAAAGGATGCTTTTCTCCTTTACCTATTTATCCTTTGAGATGTTCACACACAGTGACCAGGTCTTATCTATGGGCTGTTCATGGGGCGGTTTCCTGATTTCTGTTCATCATGATGCAGGTTTTAGCCCACCTGGCCTGTACTGCTCCTCATTTAGATTCCAGGGAGAGGAGGCATCTGGCTTTTGGCAACCCCAGCTTGGCAGAAGCTCTGAGGGGCTTCTGGAGAGAGACAACTTCAGAAACATCAGCCATTCTCCCAGAGGTTCAGGGAAGGTGACGTGAGGAGGTCTAGAATGTGTCATCCTGTGACCAGCTGTGACTTCTCCTGCAGCTGCTTTCTTCCCCTTGCTGCTGCTTCCTGAAACAGGCAGGAGCCGTGGAAAGCCAGCTTGCACCTGCAGCTCTTGACGGGGTGAGTCTCTCCATGAGGTGGGGCAGCCAGAGCAGATCCACCAGGCTGCAGGCCCCCTACTGCCACTGGTCTCCTGCTCCCAGAGCTCTCCAGAGAGGGGAGGATGGGGAGAGAGCCGCTGATGTACTAACGAGTTCTGATCTTGCAATTTCTATTTGGAAAAGGCCACTAGGGGATGAACACGTTTAGAGCTATACATGTTCTCCCAGGTGGGCGGGTTTCATTGCTGTGGTTGCCACCACTTTACCATGGGCTTCTGCTCTCTCCAACAGCTAACACTGTGGACTTTGGTCTTTGTGGTTATAGGACTCTAAGGGGAATAAGGACTCAGGGACTGAATCTTGTTTCTCTGTCCATAATGTCTGGGTCGTTGTCAGGCACGTGCAGAAGTCAGGGAGACTAGTAAATATTTGTTGAATGAATGAATCAAAGATGAATGGCAAACACCATTCATTGGGATTTATTAAGAAGTGTTCTTGAAAAAAATCTTGTAAGAGAATAGTGGGGGAATTTGGACAGGGAATAGAAGGAAAGCAAGCAAGCAAGGTCCCACAGAAGCTAGCTAGCTTTGGCTCAATCCCACGGAAGAGCTCTTAAGACAGCATCAGACAGCACTGGTCATACGTCAGAGTCGTCCATATCAGGGATGAGGTCACTGAGGCATTTATACCTGTATCACTGATTAAGAGCTGCCCCCAGGGCATAAATTCTCATGCCCTCAAGGTCTCAGTGTGCTCCTGCAGCTCAAGGGAAGTCTGCTGATAATGAGACACAGGTACTGGCTGTTGGAAGGGAGTGTGCTAGGGTTTGGTGTGCACAGAAGACTCGATACTTAAAGTTTTGTCCGTGGATTGGTAACACCAACACCACTTGGGAGTGTGTTCGAAATGCAGAGCTTCAAGCCCCACCCCAGAGTTATGAAATCATAAGACACAGTATACCAAGATTCCCCAGGTGCTTTTAAAGCATAAAGAAGTTTGAAAAGTGCTATGGTAAAGGGATCTGAGAGATTGAGTGGAATGCCAACATTGCATGCTATGAAGCTAGGCTTAACAATTCTCCAAACTTTGAGAAATTCCCTGCCAACTTCCTCCTAAGGAGAGAAAATATGCTCCACACGTGCCTCCTCCCATGGGTACTAGCAGTAGAAGAGGGGTTGATGCTTAAAAACCAACCAACCAACCAACTAACCAACCACCACAACAAAATTCTTATCCTTGAATTGCAGTCACCAGGAAATCAACGTTCAGGTCTCTAGGAAACAGAATACTATATGTATAGCAAGTTTTACTTGTCCGAAGACCATAAACTCTATAGAGGCTAACCCGTTCAATCCTCATAATAACCTTGAGGTGGGTACTTTTATAATGATTACCTACATTTTACAGGTAAGACAATAAAAATACAGAGAAGAAACTTGCTGTAGTCACCTGGCATGTGGTGGAACTTGTGGTACCAAGTCCAAACTCATACTGCTCGCTGCACGGCAGGCCAATAAATTAAGAGATGAGTTGTTGGGGCCAGGAATAGCACTTTATTCAGAAAGCCCGCAGACGGAGAAGATGGTGGACTCGTGTCCCAAAGAACCATCTTGCCTGAGTTAGAATTCAAACTTCTTTTATACTAAAAGGGGAGGGAGTAAAGTCCAACATTTCCTGGTTCCAGTCACCCTCTGGAGGAGATGTGTTCATTTCTTCTTTCCTGCAGTCATTCACAGGTGGGCCTGGTTAGGATGTTTCCTGTGAGCTAAACAAAGGTATTTTAGCTTAATGCTCATTACCTGGGAGGCAGGGTTCCCAGAGATGGACCAATATGTATAATTTAAGCTTATAGGCAACATCCCCTTAGTGATGAACTTGTAATATTGATAGAATATAAAGGTACTTTCCTGTTACACTTGGAATCAAATTTAGGTCCTCTGGTTCTGAAGTCTATTTTTTGGCCACTAATCTATGCTGCCTCTTGGAGGAGGGTGGGGGCTGACAGCACCCTCTTCTAGAATCCTTACGGTCACATACACTAGTTACCTTGGCTGCCTATGCACAGAGTCAGTCTTGAATTTTACTATACATTCCCTTTCAATGGCTTAATTTCAGGAGGTATACTCCACCTTTAAAAATTCTCGAAAGTTCTTGAAATGGAAAATCATTCAAGGCTAAGATGACTGACATTGATGCCGTTGCAGCTGGAGCCTTTTTATGCTGGACCTGGAGGTCAGGTTCATGCGTTCATCTGGTCAGACGCTTCTGGGCAGAAATGACCTGTCTCCAAGCCTTGGTGGCTCCCAGGGGAAGCTGTCAGTGGAGGGATGCAAGTCCTTGCAGAGAGGTAGGCCCATCACCCTCACCCCTCCTTGCAGAGCTCCAACGCAGCTCCCCCACCAGGTGCCCCAGTGGCATAGCATTCTTCAAAACACCATGGGACAGACATAGAGAACAGACTCGTGGTTGTCAAGGGGGAGAAGAGGTGGGGGAGAAGAGGTGGGGGAGGGATGGAATGGGAGTTTGGGGTTAACAGATGCAAATTATTATATATAGAATAGATAAACAACAAGGCCCTACCGTATAGCATGAGGAACTATATTCAATATCCTGTGATAAAACATAATGGAAAATAATATGATAAAGAATGTATGTATGGATAACTGAATCACTCTGCTGAAATTAGTACAACATTGTATATCAACTATACTTCAATAAAATAAATTAAGAAAAAAATCATGGGAAAGGCTCCCTGACTGTGTAGGCATGAGTGGTTTCCTCATGGGCCAAGCTGACTTGCAGCTGGCCTGGGTGGCTACAGGCCTAAATGGGAAACACAGGTAAAGGGAGTAAAGCACCGTCTTGCTGCACACGCTGACGGGGGTGGTGATGGGAGCCTCTCCTGTCACCTTGGTTTAATTAAGTGTGGCTAGTGGAGGACTTTCTTAAAGGAAATGCCATGAGTGTCTAAGGGATTTTTGAAGTAGGCAGCTCATTTGCAACATAAGGAAGGACGATTTCATTCCATTGAGCTAATAGGCAGGGAGATGAAGAGCGGTGGTGACTTTTAATTTCCTTTAAGGAGATTATGGAAAGCAATATGGTAATGATTCCTGAGAGGCAGCCATGAGCCAGCAGACGCACTGTTAATGTCAGGGACTTTTGCTTACATTGAAATCTTGTTATTTGTCTCTGTTCTTCCACTTATGCGTTGTGTAGCCTTGATCCCATTCCATTACCTCCGTTCTTCCATGAGGAAGATGGAATTATTTCAGTTCCTGGGGAGCTGGTGATTCATGGGGTTCATCTGGGGAAGAAACTGGAGAACGTTCCTTCATAAACATTTCCTGAGCCTTGCAAATATAGTGGGTTGTGGCCGTTGGTCTGGAGGCCCTCCCAATCCAGGCTTGCCCACTTGTTTGATTTTGAAGACAGGAAGCTAATTTTAATTAGTATTCTTTTTGCAATTAAATTTTTGCTGCTTGGCTTAAGGATCCACCGTGTTGCTGGAAATCTATGCTTTCTTTAGAGTATGTGGAAATCCCGGTGATGCTTCTAACTCTTCTCCATGAATGGGGAGAAGAGGTTCTATGCCTACATAGTTTTCCATCAGTAGAATAGGTCTCTCAACAGTCTTCTCAAGTCTTCTCTGGAGGGAAAGGAAAGTGGAAGGGCTTTGATTTTACAGCTGTTTTCTTCCCCAAAGGCCTGCCTGGGAAGGGTATTGCTCCTAGTTTTCTTGAGTTCCTAGGTTGCTGGATGGATAATAATGTGAATTCATGTAAATCTGGGCACCTGGCTCTTCAGTCACTTTTCCATAATGAATTACCTCCCCCCAACACAATTCATTGGTAAGAATGAATGATTCTGTTATATAGATTCCTGAGGGCATTCACTTGTGGCCTCTCCAGCTCTTATTTCCTATGTCACTCAAAGTCCAAAAAGGAAGACATAAATCACTCTAAGTATCAATATTTAAAATAAAACTAATTTAGTACAAGGTATTGGTTATTATGGATTAGGGAAGAGATGGGTAGTCAAGTGGAGGACAGTAGGTATTCAAGGGATTAGAAACAACCAGAAGCTTCCCTATCCTTATGTGGAGAAACAAAGGGAGAAGGTGATGGTATTGGAGCCCATGGGTTGGGGTCACCCATAGCTGTCTGTCCAGTGTGAGCTGGGATCAAGGCAAAAGCATAGCTTCTGCTGGAGATGCTTCTTAAGACAGACAGGGAGTGGGAGAACTTCTCTGGCTTCTCCCTTCCCCCTGCCTTCTGGTCTTTTTTAGTGCTCCTGTTAGCCAAATCCATCTGGAAGCCAGTTGATGAGAGGGCATGGGAAACAGCCTACAGGGGCTGGTCCCTCTGCATCAGAGTAGAGCAGAGGAAGGCTGAAAAGGACTTAGGAGCAAAGGGGCCCATGGCTGGTAAACCCGGGGCATGGTACCAACATGGGTCTCACCCATAGGGTCTTCCCAAAGTCCCTAAGCAGTTGCAGTCCTCTGGATTTTGTGCATGCTTGGTTATATGTGTTTGGGAACTTGATATAAATGTCTGTGTGAGACCTTCCTGGTTGCTTGTTTGGAGAAGTTACAGGGTCTGTCACCTCCCCAAGCACTTTCATGTTCTATTTCCTATTTAGTCTTATTTTCCACGCCACCTCCACATCGTCCTGCTTATTCTGGCCACACACTTCCTACTAACTAACCCAGAGCTGATCTGCCAATCTTCAGAGGATTCAGTTTCATCCTAACTAATTTGGCCCTGATTTCTCTCTGCACTCCCCTATCCCCTCCTTGGTCATTAGGAATTATTTTCTTTGATAAGGTAATTGAGATGCTGGGCATAATTTATCAGCTAACATAGCTGTATAAGGATTTCATATTAATGAAGACACAGTGGTAAGACTGTGATTCTGGTTCCTGTTAAATACAAATGCATCCACAGCATTGACACTGACTGGCAGTAAACTACCATTCATTAAACACACCAAGCTTATATTATTCTCTGTAGAGACAGCTGGAAAATTATCCTTGGGTGCCACAACACTAATTTTAATTTTAAAGAAATGAGTCATGAACTACTGAAAATAATAATTCTCAATGATGACACCTGAGAGGTTGCTGTGGGTATCAAACAATATATTAATTTTATCTCTGGTTTCCAAGCTGCAGAAATCCTCTTGTGCTTGTTATGCAAAAAATGCGTTAAGGCATGGCCCATACAGCTATAAACACAAAAAGGTTTTTTTTTGTTTTTGTTTTTTTCCTTTTTTTAAAAATAGGTCTCCACTTTGCTGAACAAATCTCTGCTTCTCCTTTATGGGGTCTTCCCATTTGGGATGGTAGGGAATTGACCGGGTACCTGTCTTTCTGATAAGCATGTTACAATAACTGTGCTAATATTCTTGTTTCAGGAGAAACGTATTTTAAAAAGATGTCATTCCTATTTAGAGAACTGTGTTTCTTTGTTTGGTTGACTTGAGCAGTTGCTCTTAGAGACTGAAAGAATCTGTTTTGCAACCAAAACGAATATCCCACAATATGTTACTACCAAGTGCTAGCCACTGCTAGTCTCTGAAATAGTTTGAGATACAAAAGCTAAAAAGAAAACAACTTCTGAATTCCAAAGGAAAATGAGTCTGCCTTACATTTTAATTTCAACTCATCATCACCATCACCATCCAAACTCATTTGCCTCTCTTTTTACAACCCTTGTCAGAATTTGCCCTTTTTTCAGACTCAACATATTGGAGTGGTTTCTTCAATTATCCTCAGGGTAATGAACCCTGGTACCCATGTCTATGGCTCCCTGTTCAACTGCACCATAAACTACAAGATGGATCTTATTAGGGAGTCGGTGCAAGCCCTAAACAGTGAGAGACGGGCCCTGAATGGTTGCAGTCTTGGTGTACCCCATGTGGCTGCTTCCGAGGCAGGAAGGCTGACAATTGAATAATCAAATCCCCTAGGGCTGAAGGAGGAGAAGCTGCAACTGCTTGTTCTATTCATTATTTAAATGTCTGACTTTTCCCATCTTGGAAGCACTCTCCATGGGACTAACAGTTGAACCACCAAGGAGAACATTTATTTCTCTTCCCAACGATCAGGTGGTTTACTCAGAAGCAAGTGGCCACTGGAGGTTTGGATGAGTTTGGTAAAAAGCTCCCCTTTGAAATCAGTGCTTTGGTCCTCCTGCTTCCCTGCAAAGTTGCACTGAGGAGATGGGATTTTGCATGGAGAGTTTGATTTGCTTCAGAAATCATGACTTTGCAGCTATAGATAATCTTATAAGAGTTCCTTTGATTGCCCTTTATTCAGCCCAGCAAATAGTTCTAGAAACATTACTTGGTTTTTTTCCATATTAGGAGGCCAAAATCTATGCCAATGCCCAAGATAACTATTCTCAAAAATTTCCACCCAAACACAATTTTTATATCTTTGCTTGAAAACACACTTTTAAAAAAAATAAATAAATCAGACAAAAAGGATATATATTATTAGTGTGCTAACTCAGTTCAAATCTCTCATGCTCTGTTTCTTTTAGATCCCATAGGTCAGAGTTTTAAAACTGTTATTTTATAAGTTTCTTCAGGATACAGGGAATCTAACAATTATTAATATCCTCTATAGTACCCAGGACAGTTCTGGGTATAGAATGGACCTTGGAATATGTTGATTAACTAATTGGATCTGATTTCATTGCAATGATGCAGATTAGTGAGAGTGCCTCCTTCTTGGAGATCAGGATTCAGTGGGTTAGTGTGCTTCATTTTGCATGTAAGAAAAGATCCAACTCAAGTTAGCTTAGAGAATAATCAGGCTTTTTTCAGCTTCTGTCCTTGAAAAGGCCAGAGTCAGGTGGGCAGGGGGAGGGGGGAGGCTTTAGCTCTGAGATTCTCTGCTCTGTTTCCAGTTGGTCTTGTAAGATGGCTGCCAGCCTCAACTGGGACTGCAGGAAGAGAGAGAAAGCACTGCTTCCCACAGTCACTGAACAGAGTCCTGAGTTCACCAAGTCATCACCCCAGAGATTCAGTTTCAGTTGATCTTAGGTGAGGCTCAGGAGTTTGGATGCTTGAAAAGCTCCCCACGTGATTCTAATGTGCAATTTGAAAGCCGCTCTCTAGTAGAGGTATATACCCGAGTCAAGGTGGCTTAATGAGATTTTTGTCTCCTTGGAATTTGATATATGGCATGGAAATACCCAGAAACTTAATGTTGCTGGGACTGAGTCATGTTGATGATAGTGATAAATTCTCCTGTTGAGGTTTCTGGATTTACTGTGGTACCTGCTTTTCTCAGTTCTTTCTCATTCTTTGGTCCTGCTTTCTTCAGTTAAAAAAGTATTAAATTCTCCCTTTGATTCTGTGAGATACCCTAGTTTTCTTCCTTCCTTCCATCATCCATCTATCCATCCATCCATCCATCCATCTACCCATCTACCCATCTACCCATCTGTCTATTCATTTTCCGTCCAACCATTATCCATCTATTCATCCATCCATCCATCCATCCACCCATCCACTCATCAAACATTTATTCAGTACCTAGCTAGTTGTTCTCTCTTTCCTGGATTTCATGCAAGGAATCTATGAAAGTGGTTTAAAGTTTGACTTGCGTAAAAATTTACAGCCCGCTGTCCCAGCTCTTGTCTTGATTAACCCCAATGCTTTCTCATTCTTTGGTCCTACTTTCTCCAGTTAAAAAAAGACATTCCTCATTTTGTTTTGCACTATGTCCTCCCGGGCTCCAATTTCTTGCCTACCAGAGTAGTAGCATCCCCAAATCTGGAGACGATTTGGAGAAGTGGTTATTAGTGTGTGCTCTTGAGCTGGTCTGTCTACGTTTGACTCTGGCTGCTCTTACAAGATACCTAGTGTGTTTGTTTCATTTCAACTTTATTGAGGTATAGTTATATTGATCCATAAAATTGTAAGATATTTAAAGCATACATCATGGTGATTTGATATAGGTATATACTGTACCTAGCTTCTTTCTTAAAATGAAATAATAAAAGTGCTTATAACTCATACGTTGGTTGTGACAATTAAATGAGATAATACGTGTAAATCATCGAGCATCTTTTCATGGTAAGTATTCAGTGAGTAATAGCAATTGCTGGTATAATCATCGGGTGTTGCATTGCTTAGAGCAGGTATATCTACTGTTTCTGTAAAGGGTAAAACAGCCTCTGTGGCAACTACTCAGTTCTGCCACTGCAGCACAAAAGCAGCCACAGACAATACATAAGCAAATGGGCGTGTCTATGTCCACTGCAGCACAAAAGCAGCCACAGACAATATGTAAGCAAATGGGCGTGGCTATGTCCCATTGAAACTTTTACAAAAATAGATGATGAGGTGGATATGGCCCTTGAGCCATAGTTTGCCAGCCTGTGGTTTGGAGCAATAGGAGCTACAGGTGTGAACTAATATAGTTGTGGAGGGAAGCTCTTATTCTGGATAGTGGTGGCTTATAGAAACCTGTAAGAAAACTTCTATTATTTTTAAGAACTAATAAAATTCTGGGAGGAGAAAGGATGGGTCAGGACTCCAGTCTTGGCAGGACTTTAGGCCATAAAATACAGGCTTCATCATTACCAATACACAGTCATTGCTTATACTGTGCCAGCCAGTGGGGATGGAAAGCTCTATAGGACCCAGTGACCACTGGGAAGGGCTGCTCATCTTTCCCCCTCGATATACTTCTTATCACAGGCATGGGTTCTAACCTCGGTGGTATAACTAGGATTCCTGGGGCAGGTAGTTGTAGAACCAAAGTTGTCTTGTGGGAAATCATTTAATAAGGATAAATATTTTTCCTTTGAAGCACTGGTTTAGCTATGTGGAAGCTATTCTGGGGCTGTACCTAGAAAGGAATTCTTTAAGGACCTTTCTGCATGTAGTTATAGTTTCATTTTTCAGTGCAGTGGAGCAAGGCTGTAAAAGTTTACCCTGCATTTAGAGGGGAAAAACGTGACACCTCGCTGTCCCATTTACTAGAAGCTTGGCACTTTTGTGGGCAGCAAGGAGACTTGTAAGAAAGACAAATAAAACCACTGGGAACAATAGTGATTCACTCCCAGAGAACTCCTTGCCCAGCTGTGTCATCTCATTTCCTGGAGTATAAAATCAGTACTGTTCCCCGTAAAGCAAGAAAACCCAAATTGAAATACCAAAGTGAGACAAGAAGAGAAGGAGAGACACTTGAGGGATAGAAGCAGGGGAAGAGAGACCAGGGGTGGAAGGAGACAGAAGGAGAAAGAATTATTCCCCTTGTTCCAGCCTTCACCATCCACAGATGGAGACATGAAGAAAAGATACCCAGAAAGAAAGGAGAGAGAGAGAGAGAAAGACAGAGAAAGACAGAGAGAGAGAGAGAGAGGATGCTATTGGTGGTCTTCAGGTGTGGGATAAAACAAGGCATGGTTCGCTGTGACACGTGAAACTAATTTTCATCATTTATGGCTTCATCTTACAGGGCTGCAGTTTAGTTTGCTACCTCGTGTCTCAGAGAGAGATGCACGGACAGTTAAAGGCCGTAGGATGGCATCTCTAATGTGCTTATATACTCATCCATCCTATTTAAAAAGCTAGTTCATTGGTAAAATAATGGTTGCCCTGGGGGCCCTAAAGTTCATGAAATAATATTTATTGGCTATTCATAGTTAATTCTTCTCTCTGGCCAGCAGGTATCATTTCTTAAGGAAAATGCATAGCATTGAAACTTAAAATACCTTTTGCTTCTCTGGCAGCAGGTGAGAACCAGAGGTATGTGTGTACTACTTATAAATCGTGGACTTTTCACAAAAGCCTTGACTGAGTGAGGGGAGGGCTATACTGTTTGTTTCAAGTTTTCTTTCTTTTCCTGTAACTTCATTTATGAAAGAAAATGTTTGTGCTGTATTGCTTTAACCAATAGAAACATATTGGGTTTTTTTTCCCTTATAGATCTTAGAATTTAATAGGAGCTAGCCTTTGGGGTTTTGCATTCATAAAGGGTAGCGGTTAGGGTGAGAGAGGGGAGAATTTTCTCCAAGGGAAGTGTAGAGAAATCCGAGATAAACATTGCTTTGTTTTTCAGATATATTTTGGGAGTTTTAAAAAGCTTTTGATGAAAATTTTTGGATTGACCATTTTGAAGGTCAGAAAGTTTTGTTTACTCATGGAATAGATCAGCCATAATATCAATAGTTGCACAGGTTCATAGGCCATAGCATTTGAAAGACATTTGCCTAAACCTAAAAGGAGCTAGCCCTTAGCCAATAAAGGATTTCAATAAAAATTGATGGTGTTATTTCCTTGGGCTACAGACTTTACTTCTCTTAGAGCCGTGTCCCACATTTGATCCTAAAGTGTAGTTGTGGCCTGATTTTCAGATTGGAATGAATTAACTAAGAGCTACTGAATAACTCACTTGCGTCTGTGTGCTGCATTTCCTGTGGTCTGTGCCTTGGGATATGTCAAGGCTATTTCTATGAGGTGGCAAGAGGGTAAAGAGCCTGAATGGAAACAAGTTTTCATGGACACTGTTCATGGACAGAAGCCAAAGTCTGATGCTTGTTTGGGACTAGAATAACTGCTTGGCTGGAATTGCTACTATGCACTGAGTTTCATACACAATCAAAAAGGAGTGGTAGGGGAGAGACAAGGAGCATTTCCACACTTGGAGAAATGGTATAAAAGCTCTTGGAGGTGAGAAAATAAACAAAAGCAGGTTTGAATCTCCTCTTCTCTGGGGACTCAGAATATTTCAAATTTCCGCTGTGAGCTGTGTTGTCTCATTAGACTGCTATAGAATATCCATTCCGGATATTCACTTCATTAACAGTGAAATGAAGATCAGATCTTTCGTCTGCCTTTCGTCATTCCCGTGGACCATTGGGGGAGATGTTTATCTCTTCCTGGAAATGGAAGGCACACTACCTGCTTAATAATTAACCCCTTGAGTGTCCTTTAAAACATGAGACTCAACTCCTTGGCTCTGGAAATCAGCGTTTATCCAAAGGATATACTGAACTGAGCAATTTACTCTTCATTGATTCTGAATCAACAAGAAAGTACAAACAGGAGCCTGGTTCCAAAAGGGGTTGGCAAACCAAATGAATTTCTTTTGGGCTTTGTGGTGGTCTGTATAGCGTCTACCCCTGCCCTTCTTTTTTTTTTTTTTAAATAGTAATCTTTTATTTATTTATTTATATTTTATATTTATTTTTGGCTGTGTTGGGTCTTTCTCTAGTTGCGGCGAGCAGGGGCCACTCTTCATCGCGGTGCGCGGGCCTCTCACTATCGCGGCCTCTCTTGTTGCGGAGCACAGGCTCCAGACGCGCAGGCTCAGTAGTTGTGGCTCACGGGCCCAGCTGCTCCGCGGCATGTGGGATCTTCCCAGACCAGGGCTCGAACCCGTGTGCCCTGCGTTAGCAGGCAGATTCTCAACCACTGCACCACCAGGGAAGCCCCCCTGCCCTTCTTCTGAAGGACATTTTGTCGATGTGACATTCATGACTGCTGATGAAGATCCTTGTCACAGAATCAAAGCATTACCCCTAAGGCTTTTTTCTTCATTGCTTTACATATTCTAAATACTTAAGAAAAGTATTCAAGCAGGAAATATAATTTTATACTTGATTAAAACCTGTGGATGTTTATTTATAATGGGAAGAGTTTCCTACTTTTAATAGTTTTGTGTTCATACTCCATTTCAAACTAAAATATTTCTTTGGGGACCAATATTCATCCCTATCTCTGTAGTCATTATGGAAATAATGCTGGAGTTCTCTGTTCTTAGAACTCACCCATCATCACACAGCTGCTTGTACTGTTGTAAAGAAGACGATCCCATTATGGCTCCCGGGAAGTCAACTTTGATGCCATGTTTGATATAAACCATCAGCAATGAAGAACACACCCCAGTTATACCCAAACAGTGCCTATAGGTTGCCGTCCTCTCTACCCACTGGCCCACCCTCACCCTGTTGCTGGAAGGTTATATATTTTTAACAGCATGGAAGATATTTTTGCTTTTCTCTTTTAAGCAGAAGTCTCTTCTGTCCATATACCTATTTTAGTCCAGCAACTAAACAGTTACAAGAGCTCTTGAACCTGGTCTTCTGGTGCTTCTGAACCAGCAGGTGCTATGATCCCAGATAGGTAATAACAGAATGAGATAAAAATGCTAGCAAGTATAAATCTGGTAATCCTGGATTCGTATCTCTTCTTCTCATTTGGCATAAAAGAACTTGAGTTCTTGGGGGGAAAAAAGGCTGAAAGATATCACATCTGATGTCCTGATCCTCTAGGTGATGTTTGAATGAAAGATAGTAGCGATTCGGGGGACTTTGACTTTTCCTTGTTATCCTCTTTAAGTGTAAAAATGACATAATAAACATAAATCTGCCAGGAATGTGGCATTTGCTGAAAGAAACTATTGGTGTTAAAATCAAACAAACCCCCTGTCTTCCCCCATTCAGACCAGGGTGCATCCCAGTGACTTTAGCTCACCCATATCCTCCTCTGATGTCACAATGTCCCCTTGCTATGGTGGGTCAAATTTCTCTGTTTCTGAATGAAAAAACTGCTGTTAAAATTCTAGTAATTCCTATTCTTATAAGAAGCTCTAGGCTCCTTGAGGGTGAATATAAGTTCATTTTATTTACCCCTTTGTGAAGTGGAAAGAGGGAAAAACTGAAAATAATCATAGAGAAAATTAATCATTTTATGTAATGGGTGACTTGTTTAAAGCCATGGACATAATTTTACCTATGAGAGATTTTCTTCTCTGATGTCATTCCTGACATTCCACATCCCTGACTTTCCCCCTCTGATCAGAAAGAAGTGGGTTCTCTCTCCCTGACTCTTCCTCATGCTAGCAGCTTTTCAGTGGTGTTTAAGCGTCTGTAGTCCTTTAGGTATTATAATTTTTTGTGTTTGTATCTCCTATTGAGTCATAAACTTCTTGAGGGAGTTTTGTTTATCTTTGTATTTCCTCAAACAATCAAAAAGAGTGCTTTATACCTAGTAAGCGCACAATAAATGTTGAATAAATTAACGGAGGTGGTTTCTCCTTGTCCATTTGAGCATTTTGAAATGATGCTTCAGTTTTCTTCTTAAGATGAATACTTATTCAAAGATGTTATACTCTGTGCCAGATACTGTCATATGTCCTGGGGATACAGCATGAATAAAGCACAGAAATCATCCCTGTGGCTAAATAAAAAAGAACAAGTATATATATATTATTTGAGATGGTGGTAGGATTTAAGGAGAAGAATAAGTCGGGGGAAGGGGATAGGGTTGCAGGGGGGCATTTTGGGACATCCTCCCTGGGAAGGTGACAGTCAAGGAGAGACTTGAGGTAGGTGACTGAGGGGGCCAATGGTAGAAAGGTCTTCTAGGCTGAGGGGACAACAAGTGCAGCCTGAGGTGGGCATGGGCCTGGAATGTTCAAGAAAGAACAAGGGGACCAGTGTGTAGCTACAGCCCAGTGACTGAGGGCAGACGGATTGGGAGCCAAGGCCAGGGAAATAGCATGGGGTGAGATGGGCCCTACTGTCCTGGGCTTTTGCACTGAGATGGAATTTGGGCTTTTGCTCTGAGATGGAAGGCTCACTGGCTGAATATTGAAGTGACATGATTTGACATATGGGGTTAAGAAAAATGTTGTCAGCGATGAAGATTGTGCTTTAATTATTAGAAATTTTGACTTCACCTGTGAACATGAAATTTCACTCCAGCATGGAAGGCAGTTAAACGGCTTTAGAAACCTTTGAATTGAAAGCATACTTTAGACATATCCAGAGTTTCTAAATGCACTTAAAGTAGAGTACTGGAAACATCATGGGCATCCCGTTGTGATTCTGCACATGAATACTTAAAGCATATATTTCGTGGCCTATGTTTTAGTGTGTCTTATTTGTCTTAATTGAAGCTTGATTGATGCACTACTCTGAATATGTTTTTACTGCTCTCTTACTTACCTGCCAAGGTGCTTCTTCTATTTGGTGTCTATGGTAGGCACCATAATTAGTTGGAAGTAAATTCTCACCAGGCCAGAAGCCATTGTAGACCAGTGGTCACAAAACTTTTCAGATCTTGTGCCTCTATCAGTGAAATATTTTTTCGACATTCACCCATAATCTGCATATATTTACCATTTATATGTACTACAATAGCCATATATGTTTATTATAAAACATACACTTAAAGGAATTAAAAAGATGATATAAATAAATACCTTAAACTGATATTTAATTTGTTTATGGTTACAAAATATTTTTGCTCTCATAAAATATTATTACCATTTTAAAATGAGAGCAATGTACTTGAATATGTTTTATTAGTTTTTAGACTGTTAGTAATAAAACTTTGTGATGAAGTAATTAGAAGGGGTGTTTCAAATTCAAGTTTGAGACTTGGTTTTCAACTGTTGTCATAGTTGAAAAATATTCCCCAAAGTATTGAATAGAAGGAATTCATCAAGGACCTCACTCACTTCATCATGTAAGTCAATTTTCAACCCCAAATTCATCTTGCAATGGTTTTTGTTGAAATATGGCTAGCAAATGTCCGTATTCTGTGATCTCAATCAGATGTTTTTGCAAAGCTAATTTGAAGGTAATGCATCTTAATGTTTTGAACAAAGGTATTCAAAACCCACTGAAACTTTCCACTTGGAAGATTTAAAAACAGTCTTCAGACAGGAGAGTGTTTATAGTGATATGCTTACAGTATTTTCTTCAACAAAATCATATAATGATGGAAAGATTTTCAAACATTCATTTTCACAATGCTCTTTCCATACATGAATTTCTTTTGAAAAGCAGATGCTTTCTTGCTTATTGTTGAAGCATCTAATTTACCTTGAAGGGACGGATTAAGTATGTAGCTGACAAAGAGCTATTACTGGAAGCTGGAGAAGTGTTGGCTTTGTTAGTGCCATCTTCTTATGTTTTGATTTGCATTATTAGTATGTTGCTTTCTTTGCACAAATATCTTAAAGCCATCAGAGCATTTGAAGAGGATCAGTTTGATTAAAATTAGATAATACGATCTGTGAGTACACTTAATTGGGCATATGTAAAGTGAGATATGGAGAAAAAAATTCTGAAGAGCAAGGAACAAGCAAGGGCAGGGCTGACTGCTCCTCCCACACCTCTTTTAGGTACATCTCCTAGAAAGGTGACATCAGACGTCCTGGTAGTCGGACATCTGTGCCGAGTGAGGATGCCAGAGCTGATCCATGGATTAGATGTCGGCAGATCTTGGTTTCTTTCTTCTTAAGGATTAAATATATTAAAATATAGAAGTCCTAATATTTTTTCAACACCCTAGAGGATCACCTGGCACACCCCTGGGGGTTTGTGCAGGCCACGAGGGAGACTCTGTCCTTGGTGTTGGCATTTTCAATGGAGGGCTTGAAAGTCCTGAGGAGCCACAAAGCATTAAAAAGTTTTGCTGCCCCATTGTTTGTAAGATCCCATCAACAGAAGCTCAAGCAAAAAAAAAAAAAATGGTTTTGGGGACAGAGATAATTAATTGCATCACAGTGGTAACTGAAAGCAAAGTTAATTAAACTCCTTTGGCTAGTCATTGCTTACCTTCAAATGCAAATGAGTGTCTACAGCTGTCCAAAAAGTCCTTGTGTCACTTCTGCTTCTAATAGCTTAGGCACCATGGGGATGGCTTCCAGTAAGCCTTCTTCCTTTTATAAATTCCATTTTCCAGCTAGTTTCTGTCTTGCCTCTTTTTGAAACAGGAGGGAAGGGGGCAGGGTACAACCTTTAAAAGAATGACATAGCCATAGTATATGATGAAAACTAGTGAGAACCAACTGGGTCCAAGATGGCGGAAGATTCGACTTCCAGTAGACCTTGAGCCTCATTATACGCTCAATGTGATACATTAGCATATGCTAAATGACACACCCACCAGTGCCATGACAGATCTGAGGCTGACCATAAAAGGCCAGAAAGTGTGTGGTGGCCCAATTCCTGGAAATCCCTGCCCCTTTCCCCAAATAGTTGGAATAATCCTCCCACTCATTAGCTTATGAGATCACCCACCCCATAAAAACTAACGATGCCATATTTTGAGGCCTCTTGCCTCTTGCCTTCCAAGATGGCCCACACTCTGTCTGTGGAGTGCATTTCTCTCTAAATACATCTGATTCTTACTTACCACTTTATCTCCGAATTCTTTCTCCACGAAGAAAGAACTTCAGATTCACCGGGAACACTTTTACTTTTCCCAGATTGGGTATGCCATTGCCCAGGGAGATGGTAGGTTCATTCATTCCTTCCTTGCTTTTGGTATCAAGCTGTCAGTGTCATCTCAGGAAGGAGAGTGGTTGGAGCCCAATCTACCAGTCATCTTAAATTAATGATATGTTTTCGGTGACATTGAATTCTGTGATGCTTTTGTTTTTTCTTTCTTTCTTTCTTTTTTATGGGCTCTGGGAAAACAAAACTTTTCTTGTTTGTTTGCAAGCTTAATGGTGTGAATGTATCTCTCAGAGTTTAAAATTCCCAGGGCTGCTGCAGAGCAAAAAATTTTAACCTTTTCTTTTTCCCTTTTCCTGAAAACTATCTTGGGAGAAGAATAAACTGTTAAGAGGTAGAGGAATTGCAAATGGTGTGTGGCTGCAGTGTTGATGTGTTGCCACAGCTGAATAATGTTGGCAGTCCAGGGACACAAAAAGGCAGTAGAAGGAAAAACATTTATTTTATGAGCATGAAGAGGTGTGTGGGCAGAAAATGTCCCTGGACATTTCCACCCTCTCCCCTTCTTCCCTCCTTCCTTCCTTCCTTCCTCACCTCCTCACTTCCTTCCTTCCCTACTTTCTTTCTATAGAACATAGTAACAATTTACAGCAAATTCTGTTCTGGGGGGAGAAAGAAACTATTCCAGATATGCGGAGTTTAAAGGAACCCAAGAACCCCAGAGACATTAGAGCCTGAGTGAGGTTAGAAGGGCGATCCCATGACAGGGCAGCCCAGGGTGTGTATCAGAGCCGGAGAAGGTTTTAGGTGGGCATCCATACAGGTGGGAGACTGGTGGCCTGACATAGTGTGCCAGAGCCTGATTGGGGTTATGGGGCGTCCATAACTGATGCCTGTGGGCAGTCAGCACAGGGTAGCAGAGCCCTAAGCAGGCTAAGAAAAGTATTCACATGGGCAGAGTGTGACAGCCTTTTGTAAAACTCAATTTTCTACCTTTATCCCTTGTAAGGGACAGGAAACATTTTTCTACCTCTCCAAGCCCAGGGAAGCATTGCTACATCAATGAAGGGTTGCCCTGCTGCACCTTTACTTTAGACTGTCACAAAAAGGGATGTGAAAGATGAGGAGGGAAGCACTGGACACATAAAGCATATGCTGGGGAATGAAATAGGAAACTGATATTTCAAAACGTTTGGATAAAAACATAAACAGAAACCTACAGTTCAGGACTCCCAGTAATTTTGTGTTCATGCTTACAAAGCATGAACAAAAATAGAAAATCTCTTACCTTGAACATCACCTTCAGAATGGGAAACAAGAAGCTACCTTTTTTTTTTTTCCCCTCTCCTCAGCATGACTTTGGTATGACAGAGAGAAAAGACTTTGGAATCAAATATTGTATTTATACTTTATGAAGGGCATCGTTGTGGAGCTGTGGAAAGGAAAGACATTCTGGCCTGTGAAACTGGGTAGATCTCATATAGAAAATGTAGGGTCCTTCTTGGGAACCTAGTATATGGTCCTTCCTACCTGACTTACATATGGCAGCATGTGGAGATGGTGCAGGTGGAGAGGGCGAGGAGTACCTTCACCACAATTTCTCTGTGCGCCTCCAGAGTGTGAACCTCTTTCCATACTATGGCTTCATTTCTGCTCCTCCTCTTTAAAGAAGCATCTATTTTGAGCTGAAATACAGAGCAGTTTTTTTATTCCTTCCTATTCTATCACTGTGGTAGGAAACATTTTGCAATCTCTGTGCTCCTTTGGCCATTTCACTGATTGTAATCCTCGAGACTCTTATTTTTCTGATCCAGAATTTACCTTTTATTTATTTATTAAAAAAGAATAGGTGGTGGGTTAGAACAAGTGTTGTGCTGGTAAATATTTAACAACCAGCTTTCAAACTAACTAACTAACTAACTAACTAACTAACTAACTAACCAGTCCTGATTTCTAATGCCAGTTTCTGTGGTGTAAATACTTCCACCATGACTGGTTTCAAGCTACAAATGTGACACATGCAGCTCACAAAATTTAGCAATCAGCCATTGCAAGCTGGTACAAGCCACCTCCCCACACCCCTGGCATCTCTACCCAGAAATGCTTCCTGTTTAAACTGAGCTAATTTCACTTTTATCCATTTCTCAGTAAGAAATAAAAAAAGAAATAGAATTTAAATATTCTTAGGTATCTTTTAAGCCTGATGTGGTGATGAGTATTCTTTTTTTTTTTTTTCCTGGAGTGAAATGAAAATAGGGAAAAAGGGAGAGCTATTTAGATTAGACTTTCTGATTAGATTTTAAAATAAAATGAAAACGGAATGAGCCTATAATTACCTTTTCTGGAGAATTTATAAAAATAAGATTTGAGCCTATCCAAAATCAACCATATCAAGTCTGCCTAGTGGCTGAGAAAGTTTTAGAATGAATGCTGAAACTTTTATCCAATTCTTTTTGATGTTTGATTTCATTAAAAGAGAGGTCTGTATTTTATTTTCTTATGCAGTTCTGAGATTACCTTTTCTCTTCATTGTTTTCAAGTCTTATGCAATGTGCCTTGACCCATCAGACCACCATATGTGCTATTTTTATTTTTTGCTTTTCTTAAGGGAAGGCTCACAAGAAAGGGTTATTAATAGTATAATGAGCTCAAATTCCAAAATGGAGGCAAATTGCTAGTCAAATAGCTTCCTTTAGCTCAGATGTGTTCTGGGCTTTGTTACGGTCATTGACCTTGGATTTTCTAGGAGCTTTAAGTGAGCGGTTTTGAATCAGCTCATCTGTCCTGATTTTTAAAATTTAGAACTAAAATATTTTCTGAAATGATGCCTGAAGAAATAGCTCTTTCAAAGTACATGTGGAAGTTTCTTTGTTCTTCTAGCATTACATTTTTATTTTGAGCGGATATGTATCAAATATTTTCCTAAAAAGATTAAAGTTCAAAGTTAAAATCTACACATCTACAAAATCTACAAATGTATTCTCCTGGCCTACTTTTTAATCTACTCCTTTATTTCTGTTTCCCTTGGCTCTTTCCTTTTTCTTCCTGGGCTGTTATAGTGCTACTGGACTGTGAACTCTCTGAATGTAAGCTTCTCTTCTTATTCATCTTTGATCCACAACATTTGAAACTGCTTGGCATGTAGTAGGCTTTTCATAAATTTCATTGAAATCCATTTTTAACTTTTTCAGGTAATCTCTCTGCTCGTGAGTCAATATCCCCTGTGTCTTAGATATTTTTCCTGGAATACTTTGGATAGGAAATGAGATGTAGAATAAAGAGCATATATGGAGAAGGTGAGAAATAGTGGATTTTGATTTGAGATGGTTCATCACTGGCAAGTGTAAGAAGCAGTTAAAAAAAAGACCTCTTTTTGATAGGGCTGAAACCTAAGTATTGAAAAAACTGTGTTCAGTATTAGATTGCTCAGCTGTCCTGGTTTGTTTGGGACCGAAGGGGTTCTGGGATGTGGAACTTTCAGTGCTGAAACTGAGAAAGTTGCAGGCAAACCTGGATAAATTCGTCATCCTAGGACTAAACTCATATAGTAGGATGGAAAGGTACTCGGCTGTAGTGGTTCTCAACCTTGAGTACACTTTGAAATCACCTAGGGAGACTTGAAATGTAATGACACACCCTTGGAATTCTGACTTAGTTAGGATGCTGCCTGGATATCTGGATTTTAGGAGCTCCCCAGGTGATCCTCATGTGTAGCCAGGGTGGAGACCCGCTTATGTCAGGCGATGCTTGGTGTGGGACAAAGTTGTTCTCATGGCTTTGGCAATGTACACATTGTCTGGACTTGGTGAGCTAGGCCTGATGACAAACTTTGGTTTGGGTTTGAAGATTGGTGAGAATGGTGACTTGGATTATGTTGAAGCTTGCCTTGACTCTTACCATTGTTCACTACTGAAGTAACAAAAAAGAAATCCAAAGCTATACTCTAGATCAGGAGACAGAAGAGTGGATGTAGTTCATCAACCTCCTCATATGCTCCTCTTGGGAGGCATCTTGACATGGTCCATGTGGCCCTGGTGGACTAGGAAATTCTCATCAGAAGGGCTCAGAGCTGCGGGTTAGCCACTTGGGTACCGTAAGGGTGGATAAATAGCCACCTCAACACTAAAAGTCCACTGAACATGTAAGGATGTTTCTAAGGATAACCCTTAGAAACAAACTTTCTGCATTCTTTTTCTTACTGAATCATTGTCTTTAACAGGCTTGGCCATGGCCAGAAAACAAGAGAAAAATATAGCTGTGGGTTCTTTTTGTACATTTTTCTTACGGTGCATACGAACATCATTAACCTGATAAAGAGTCTGTTGAAGATGGGCTGTTAGAGAGGGAGTTTCTGTTTTACATCTTCAGAAATGGAAGCGTGTCAAGGTTAAATTTACCAAACCCAGCCAGTGAAGATGAGGACAGAATCTGCTCTCCTGGTCGCTCTGGGAAATTCTGCCCAGCTCTTTCTTCATAAAAGCTTTATGTAAGGTTGAGCTATTCTGTACTGTGTTTGTAAAGGGGCCAATCCCTTCCTAATGAGCGACGGATGGAGATAGCACACTCATTATTCACAGGCTTCCAGAGAGTCATTATGTGGAAATGACTTTCACTCACTTTTGATCTGGGTGGTATGGGGATATACAAATCTAGTAATAAAAGGCCTTAGCTCTTGTGGATAAGCCCAGAGGTGTTCATTCCCCTAATGGTTTGCCCTTTTCAATTAAATCAGAATTATCCCTTTATCATTTAGGCAGCAACATTGCTTTCTGGTCCAGCTGTGTGAATTTTTCTAGAGGTGTGGGCATAAAAGCCTGTCCAAACTCTGCCCTCTTTCAATTTATTGAAAACTAATTGAACAGCTAAAAGTTGAAAGGGGTCGTGATGCTTTGCAACACTCCAGATTGTACTGCTTTCAGGGTCTCTTTAGGACAAATGGCAGGAGGAAGGGACATGTTTGTCTCTGTGTAGCCTGCCTTCTCTCCTGTGGCCCGTCTTCCACCCAGCATGGTTTTTCTGCTTTGGCATCAGTTAATGCGGCTGTTACTCACATGGCCACGTGGACGCAGTTTTACTGTAAATACGATTATCTTGGCTTCAATGTGTGATTAAAATTTGGAATTGAAGTCTGCTTAATGTTTGTCAATATTTTATGTCCCTTTAAGCACCTAGCCTTTTTAGTCTGTCATCTATTTTCTTTTTCATATTGGAAGCACAGATTTCCTACAGTGTAGAGTTTAATAGAAAAATCAACCAGCTTTTCCTGAACTTTGACCTCTCCAGGGCTGGCCACCTTTCTCTAGGATCTGTCCAGCAGTAGCAGCATCTGGGTTTTTCCATAACAAAACTCCTTAGTAGAGGCCCAAGCTGTCTCCTGCATATCACTTGCTTTTGCACAATGCAGCTGGGGCTCTGCCTCTGATGTGGAGGGTCAGCTGTCAGAAAATTCCTAGAAAATGATCTGATTGGCTTTAATTCTTCTGGAGAGGGGCACGGGGTCTTCTCCCCTCTTAAGGGCATCACCCCCTGCCAACCAAAAAAAAGGTGTAGAAGGAGAGTATTTTGCTTTAGTAATCTTCAAAAGTGATGGGGGAAAGTGTGTCTTAGACAGGAAAAAAAATCTCTTACATGGCGAGGGTGACATAGGTTCAAACTGAGAAATGATTATAAATTGTGTCAGTCTTCAAGCTATTAAAACCCTGCCCTCAGTGGGTGAGTCTTCTGGAGCTTCTCTTTAGATAGGGTCACGGAAAGCACCTACCATGACAATAACAAACTCTGCCTTTCTGATGAGATGGCAAGTAGCAGGCAGTGGGCTCGTGACTTCTATATCTGTTGTATATAGGAGGAAGGATGTTTTCTCACAGTTGAATATGTTTACTATATTGTCACAATAGAAATGTCAAAACCTGAAGGACCAGGCTCTAGGCTGAAAACCAATCTTCCCTTCCAACTGCAAATCCTTATTACAAAATGTAGTCTCCGAGGAGGATTGACTTCTCTGAGGGACTTACCTGGGTTTAGAACGAAAGCCGTAATGAATATGTTGTGATGATTCGAAGGAAAACTAGGATGTGGTAAGTGGTGAAAATTTGGGACTAGTTAAAAGGACCTTGGCTTTGCCCATCCTGTCATACAGCCTTTGAGTGTTAGGCAACTTAGAAATGGAGAAATATGTGACTAGTGATTTAGAGCATTTGCTAAGACTTTTAAAAAACTGATTAGTATTTATTGAACACTGATTATTTGTAAGCACTTGTTATTTATAAAAAAATATTATAATATTTACACATGATTTTTGCTATCAAGAAACTTACAGACCAGGAGGACAGATGAATTCTATCTCCACATAAGCAGAGTTAAATTTGGTTTGTGCAAAGCACCATGGGGTGGGTATAGTCTGAGTGCTGTGGCTGTTTGGTGGAGAGAAGATTCATCACTGTCTGTGTTGATCTGGAAAGTTCATAGAGGAGGTGGCATTTGAATTGGGCCTTGAAGGAAGGTTTGACTAGGTGGAGATGAAGGAAACCAGTCTAGGCAAAGGTGACAGCATCAGTGAAGGGCAGCATGAGACAGAGTGGGGGGCATGTTTGGGAAATGGCTAGTAGCTAATAAATGAGATTGTAATGTTTATATGAGGGAGATGTGGAAGATGAAATGGGCAGATGGTAGGAAACCTTACTTCAACATGTAAGAATTTGTTCTTAATTCAGTAGTCATCACCTGGTTTCCAGCTGGTGTGGGTCAGGACAAAAATGATCCCTTTAAGAGGGCAAGTCTTGACTCGCTCTATGTACTGAGTCTGGCTTGGTTGTGAGGAGAGTCAAAAGTAGTTTGTAAAGACTATTAAAGTACTAACTAATTTACTCTAAAAAAGTACATTAGGTTTGATTAAACATTTAACTCTGAAACGATGTCCTTTTTTATTCACAGCGTTCTGAATGCTTTCTGGAGGGGCGGGTAGGGGCGGAGGGTTTTGATTTCTTGGATAAGCCCAGAGACAATCACTGATTGTGCTGAGAGAGCTTGGAAGATGAGCATGGCCTTAGGACAAGCCTCCTCTAAAGATTGGAGAGATTGATGTCAGAGCATCCCAGCTGACCTTGAGATTTAGAGAAATGACCTGTAGTTCAATATCTGGGATAATGGATAAGGAAACAGAATACAGGCCTACTAATCACCAAATCATTGAATGAAATGAAATAAAAAAAAATGTTTCCTACAATGTTAAATCCTTTTTTTTTTTGTAAAAAAAACAAACAGGGCTTCCCTGGTGGCGCAGTGGTTGAGAGTCTGCCTGCCAATGCAGGGGACACGGGTTCGGGCCCTGGTCTGGGAGGATCCCACATGCCGCGGAGCAACTACGCCCGTGAGCCACAACTACTGAGCCTGCGCATCTGGAGCCCGTGCTCCGCAACAAGAGAGGCCGCGATAGTGAGAGGCCCGCGCACCGCGATGAAGAGTGGCCCCCGCTTGCCACAACTAGAGAAAGCCCTCGCACAGAAACGAAGACCCAACGCAGCCAAAAATTAATTAATTAATTAAAAAAAAAAAAACTTAAAAAAAAAACAAACAAACAGTTGTTTAACTGTGGTTCTGAAATTGGGCATGTAGAAGTGGGAAAATCCCATTAGTTTTCTGTGTTAAGGATATTAGTGACAAAATCTCCTAATGTCAGGAGGGAACTATACTAGAGGTTACTGTAACCTCATTTTTTTCTGGAAAGTCTGAAACAAGAGTGACACTGGCTGTCTGTTTTATTCACCCATCTGTCAGATAATAATCACTGGTGTGATTTCAGGATTTCTCTAACTCCTTCAGAATATGTTGACATGTTAACTTGCTTGGTCTTCTAATTTTCACATTGATTCTTTTTGCTGAAATATTCAGTGCTAGCACACATCTCCCATTCATGCTATTTAACGCACATTTAAAGGACATTTTGACCAAAGAGTCAGAAGGATCAGGAGCCTCTCGTGGGAAGAAATGAACATTCGTTAACTATCTATAACTATTAAATGCCAGACAGTTGAGTGAGCACTTTCCATCCTAAACATTATCCTATTTAATTTCCACCACAAAACAGTAAGGGAGATATTAGACCCTTTTTTTTTTGGATAAAGAAACTGAGGCTTACCCTGTGGAAGTGATTTACCCAAGGACATGCAGCAGTAAGTAAGAACACCAGGGTTTAAATCCAGGCAGATCTGAGATCCAGCTTCTTTTTTCCACCATGCAGTCTTTCAAGGTTTTGAAATCCATGAAAACTGTCTTTTCTGACCACAGGGCTTCTCACTGCAGTGGCTTCTCTTGTTGCGGAGCACGGGCTCTAGGTGCGCGGACTTCAGTAGTTGTGGCTCACGGGCTCTAGAGCACAGACTCAGTAGTTGTGGCGCATGGGCTTAGTTGCTCCGCGGCACGTGGGATCTTCCCGGACCAGGTATCGAACCCGTGTCCCCGGCATTGGCAGGCGGATTCTTAACCACTGCGCCACCAGGGAAGCCCATGATTCAGTTTTATGCCATCTCTCTTTCTTCATCATCTGTGTCTCACTGGCCTGCCCACGGACATTTTTATCCCCAGTGGTTCTGAAGGTAGGAAAATAGGGAATAATGATGATCACCACAGGCCAGGGGTAGACTTACACTTGTGCAGTTTTGTAGCCTGGAAGTTCCTTAGCAACAGAAGGATGTTTTAGGAAAATCTCCTCGCCACAGTGCCAATTCTTTTACACTTGGGGGTTCCTTGAAAAGGAAGCATCTTTTGATGACAATCACCTCGTAATATTTAGTTGCTTCCCCCACTGTGGGGGTTATGTTTGTTTGGCTTTAGCTGCAGACAGACCTTCTGTGTGTGGTTATAACTATGTGTGTGTCAGTGCTGATTTTATGGTGGGTCATTGACAGATAGAAGCAGGATAACGGAGACTAGAGAATGGGGATGAAGTCACTGCCTTGACTCTTATCTTCCTGTCGTAACCAGATTGTCAGAGTTGTCAAGCATGCTGTCTCCACTTCCTGATCCTGTGGCCCCACCAGTTCATGGGAGCTGCTCTGACAATGTTGTCTGACTTAAAGTCCAGTGGACAGTTCTTACCTCTTGTCTTCCTTTACTTTTTTACGTGCTTTTCACATATTCACCACTCACTCCTTCCCAGAGAAAACTCTTTTCTTGGCTTTCCTGTGCTGCCATTGTTCTGTATTCTTGTCCTCTGACTTCCCTGGACACATTGCAGCCACCTTGGGATTCTTTTAAACTATTCAGTCTTTTCATGATGAAGAGTCTCAGGACCAAGCTCTCTGGTCTTTGCACTGGACATTTGGACCGTAGGTGATTTCATTTGTTTCTGTGGCTTTAGATCTTTTTGCCACTGATCCCTAAAGTTAAAATTTTAGCTCCAACCTCTCTCCAGGTCCAGGTCTAAATGATATTTCCTCTTGGATGTATAATAGACACCTCAACATGAACATGTTCAAAATGGAACTCATGTTCTTCCACCTCAAACTCGCTCTTCCATGATATCTCCAGCTCATCACATGGCTCTACCATTTACCTGGTTGCTCATGTCAGAAACCTAGCTGGCGTCCTTCTCCCTCACTACTCACATCCAACATCATATCCTACTGAGTCTCCATCCTAGATATTTCTGGCATCTCTCTCCACCATCCTATTTTGAGCCACCGCCATCCTTTCCCTTAGCTGCTGCTGAAGCCCCCTACTTGATCTCCAAAAAATCACTCTCTGTAACCTTCTTAATATGCAATCTGATCATGTCACACCTCTCTCTGACATTATCTCCAAGCTTCCATGTGCTCTTATGATAAAAGCCCACATTCTTGATGGGCTTGATTTCTCCTACCTCTTTGACCTCGTTTTTTTGCTACGCTCCCCCTTATGCACTACGCCCTCAGCTCATGGGCTTTCGTTCAGTTCCTTGTCCTCATCTGGTCCTCAAGCGCTGCCTGGACCACTTTTCTCCCATTTCCACCCTTCTCCCAGCCTCCAAGCTTGATCAACTTCTATTTATCCTTCTAATCTCAGATTAGACATGGATTTCTTCACTCCTTTCTAGCTGATAGGCTCACACTATTCTATACTCTTGCAACACTTTATGCATTTCCCTTATCACACTCTATCATAAACATTTGCTTAATATCTGTGTTCCTGCTAAGATGATAAACTCCAACCTCTATTTGAGCAGAGATGTGTTAATTCTTAACCCCTTGCACAGTATTCGGCACAGAGTAGGCACTTATTATAGGAATGTTCTTGGGGAGTCTACAGAGCTATAGTGTCTAGTAAAGTAGCCACTAGCCACATGTTGAAATGTGACTAGCCCGAATTGAGATGTGCTATAAGTGTAATATACACATTAGATTTCAAAGACTTAGTAAGAAAAAAATGTAGAATACCTCATTAATACATTTTTCTATTTACTGCATGTTTACATGATAATATGTTGGGCATATTGGGTTAAATAAAATGTAGTATTAAAATTAATCTCATCTGGGTTTTTTTACCCTTTTAAATGGGGCTTCTAGAAAATTTAAATTACATGTGTGGCTTGTGTTATATTTCTGTCTGTCAGTGCTGTTACAGAATATCACTTGGAACTGAAATTGAACATCAACGCTTTTAAGCTCCCTTGTATTAAAATGTTAAAACCTCCATTTTAAAACTTTTTGCATGGCTCATACTGCAACCTCATTCTTTCCCTTTCCAGTGTGCTTGGTTACCAGGCTTGTGGGGTCATCAGTCTCCCTGTCTTGCACCTCCCCGCTCAGTTGCTGATTTCTCTGTGGTCACAAGGGTGCTTGAGAAACATCTGTAATTGGCAGTCCCCTTAACATGGACTGTGGGGAAAATTTGCCCTTGGTGCAGTGATAATGCCCACTCGTCAAGGGATCTCTGTACTCTTAAGTCTAAAGACTACGTAACTGGTATGTGAGGAAGAAATAGAAGGTGGCGTTTGTCCTTGAAACATTTCTTTCTCTGAGTCTGACTAAAGCCATGTAGGAATGGTTTTGGCATCTGATAATAAACCCTCCCTCCTCCACCCCTCCACACCATTGCTTAGATTATTAAAAGAGTTATTTGAAAATATCTGTTTGATTTTTCTCTATTTTCCCTTAAAAATGTGAAGACTCTCTGTTGGGATGCTTTAAATTTATTAAACACATCATATTGTTTTTGCCTTGGCTACATTTGTGCGAGTGATCTATTTTGAACATTTGCCGTATTTTTTTTTTTTTTTTATTTTAATGAAACAGTCTAGTACCTTGACTTAATTTGAACATTGCAGGGAGAAAGTGTAATTTTCCAGTTATTTATTACGTCAATGGTATTTATTATGTTTGAACACTATGTGTATTAGAGTTCTCTAGAGAAACAGAACCAATATATATATATATCTATAGGTATAGATATATATGAGGAGATTTATTATAAGAATTGGCTCATGTGATTACAGAGGCTGAGAAGATCACAATCTGCTGTCTACAAGCTGGAAACCCAGGAAAACTAGTAATATAATTCAGTCTGAGTCTGAAGGCCTAAGAACAAGGGGAACTGGTGGTGTGACGTCCTAGTTTGAGTCTGAAGGCCCAAGAACCAGCAGTGCTGATGTCTGTGGGTACAAGATGAATGTCTTATCTCAGGCAAAGAGAGGAAACTCTCCCTTCCTCTGCCCTTTTGTTGTATCCAGGACCTCAACAGATTAGATGATGCCCATCCACATTGGGGAGGGTGGATCTTCTTTACTCAGTCTACCTATTCAAATGCTAATTTCTTCCAGAAACACCTCATAGACACACCCAGAAACAATGTTTTACCAGCTATCTGGGGGCCCCTTAATCCAGTCAAGTTGATACATAAAATTAACCATCACACTACGGATGCTATATAGCATTCACAAAATGGAACAGAAATGCTTTGGCTTTGTCTTCCAGGAATTTATACTCAGATTCATTACACTATCAGTCTGGACATTGCATGTAATCCTAGGTAAGCCTTGCCCAGGATGGGATGCATTGCCCAAGAGAAGTACACTGACGGAAATTATCTGGGTTTCGATTGGCTTTTTGTTTGCGTCCAGCAATGTCTGATTAGGCTCATCAGGAATAGTTGCATTTTTTTTTTTTTTTTAATTTTTATTTATTTATTTATTTATTTATGGCTGTGTTGGGTCTTCGTTTCTGTGCGAGGGCTTTCTCTAGTTGCGGCAAGTGGGGGCCGCTCTTCATCGCGGTGCGCGGGCCTCTCATTATCGCGGCCTTTCTTGTTGCGGAGCACAGGCTCCAGACGCGCAGGCTCAGTAGTTGTGGCTCACGGGCCCAGTTGCTCCGCAGCATGTGGGATCCTCCCAGACCAGGGCCCGAACCCGCGTCCCCCGCATCGGCAGGCAGACTCCCAACCACCGCGCCACCAGGGAAGCCCCGGAATAGTTGCATTTTAACTCTGATCATGATCAGAAAAAGTTATCCTTGGTCCCTATTAATTGCCCTATTAGCAGGGCTGCTTTTTCAATCTTCAGTTGATCAATATCCAGGACATGCATAATCAGGTTGTCTCCTTTCTGTGACTGTTGCCAGCATGAAGCTATCAGAATGGAATGTTCTAAGCCCGAAGTGGTGTAAGAGAACCTCCTTTACAGGTCCCTTTGCTCTTTGTGTAATATGCTTATGAGAACTAGTTGAGTTGTTTTTAACTCTGTAGGTGTTCTGGCTGAGTGAGCTGTTTCCCTGGGGAGTTACTATCTATGTTGCCTGAGCAGAACCCAGGTGAGGCGTGGGCCAGGGCTTCATGTTTATTGGCCCTTCAGGTTTATTGGTCTCAGACTCACTGACTTATCTAGGTTGTCACAGTGGGAAGAGCCACCTGAAGAAAGGTCTTGCAAGCCAAGTCCCTCACCACACATCCCTTTTGTCACTGGGTATGGCAAGAAGATAAATGCTACTTGGGTATTTAAGTACTTCAGGGGTCAGTAGCACCTGTGCAGGACTCAATGGGGCCATTGTGCTCCGCATGCCTGGGTAGAGCGGGGGCCTGTAGCAGATTTTTTTGGGTTGAGGTGTTGGTAGGCAAGTAACACCTGACTCTGAAGGAGATAAGAATGACCATAGA
This sequence comes from Balaenoptera physalus, assembly GCF_965194825.1. Classification (NCBI taxonomy): domain Eukaryota; kingdom Metazoa; phylum Chordata; class Mammalia; order Artiodactyla; family Balaenopteridae; genus Balaenoptera; species Balaenoptera physalus. The sequence goes on from NC_138883.1 coordinate 51,026,766, forward strand.
GAAAAGAATTTCCTCCAATAGAAGTGAAAATTTATGGCTTGCTACAAACTTCTAAAATATGCCAAAGACAAAATATTCTAAGTAATACACACACACGTGTATATGTACATTTTAAAGCTTTGAAGTGTAGTATATGTGCTCTTTGAAGATCTCTGCAGTGTTCAGTAAGTTTAGGGAGAATGTCTGAACTACCATGTAGATGTCATTAGTGATGCAGAATTGATTCTGAAAAAAGAAATGGAAATGGATGTAATGAATGATTAAAAGTGAAGGTATAGAAAAGCAGTACAGGTATATTTAACAAGTGAATGAGGAGAGATTTTATCTATCTTAGTGTACTTTCTGATTATTAATATTATTGCAGTACAGAGTATATCAAGGATTTTTAGTTGCAGAGATTTTTCTTGTATGTGTATTTATTTAGCCTGCCTCAGAAAAGCGAGAGAGAAAGTGAGAAAGAAAATAACTCAAGCAAGCATATGAGCCCACTGATTTGTGGGCTAGTTGACTATGAATTTTAGGGCATCTGTTGACCCATTTTGCCTTACATTGTCCCATGTAGAAATATGACTTATTTATCAAGTATTTTATTTTTTAATTTAATTTATTTAAACCGAAACAAAGCAAAACAAAAACAGTTCACCCATTTCTCTCATCCCCCACCCCCCTGCCTGTATTTTGATTGTGCTTTTCTCCCTCTGATGCTTGATTTGTAAAGAATAAATCATGCCAGTTTCCGGAAGTAACTTGTTTGATTCTTTTTCTCCCCTTGAAAAAGCAGTTTTTTCTCATATCCTGAAGAAAGCAGGAGTTGTGATTTCAAGTAGGTGAAAACAGAATAAACCTTATTTTAAAAATGTCCATCATTAATTTGATTAAACCCATGAAACGAAGGACAAAGTGATATCAAAGATTTGGAATCAGGCCTGAAAAAATTAAAACAAAGCAATTAAAAAATATGACGAGTTTGAGAAAAATAATCTTCCCCCCTCCAAAGGCTCTTTTGATCTTTACTATGCAATGGAATCAGACTGTTTTTATGGACTTCTCATCACTCTTTCTTTTGTTGGAAACTCCTTTTTTTTTTTCTCGGGGCAGAATCCTGTGGTAGGTGTGATGTGCTTTCAAAATCCCTGGCCAGACTTGGCCTCCTGACCTGAGGCTGGGCATTCATTTCTTCCTGGGATTTTTACATTTGCAAAGTTAGAGCTGGTGAGGTGTTCTCGCCCTGGTGGTGAAAGTCATAGGAAGTCACAAGAGATAAAGTGCAAATGTGGCCCAGAACCTTCGATTTGGAGAAGTTAGTAGGCAGTGAGAGGGGATTAAGGAGAGAGAGAGAGAGAGAGATTTTTCTCCAGGCTGTGGCCAAGCTGCTGGGGTTAGCTCTAGCCCTGCATATTCTGCTGTTTGATGGGATGATCTCTTTGGATTTCATGAGCTGGTCTACTTAATCAGGCTTGAATTGTCTTTTTCCCTTTTGCAATCAAGATAGCCCTGATTCACACACAGTCTTTAAAACTTTTTCAAAAGACAGTAGGGATTTGACAACATATCTTTCAAATTGCTTATCTATCAAAGTAAAAGACTTGCTAATTTAGCTTTCTTTGGGAGTAATTTCCAGTTATAGGTACTCACATGTTTCACTTTAACATAACACATTACAGGATAGCAAATATTCTCTTGTGTACATTTTGGTATGGTGTTTAGTAGACAGTGCCAACTAGCATAGATTGGAAATCTCTTTCATATAAAGTCCAATTTTATGACTGGCCTTGGATATTAAATTAAATTTAGACATTAAATCATGAAGCCATTAAATCACTAAATCTTTACATCACATTGATTCCATCTTTGCTGTAAAAATGAGAGAGTTTTTGTTTCCTGAATCTTTCTGTTGCAGCTGGTGCAGGTAGAGTGAAGAATGTCCTAGTGTTGCAGTAGTTGAGGTGGAGAATGCTGCCTAAGTAAAGCCTCAGAGAAGAGGAGAATCCCAGAAGAGATTGTACTTCCATTTCCCAAAGCCCTGGACCCACCATCTTGGTGACCTCACAGGTAAGACTGGTCCACTCTCCTGATGGGGGTCTCAATTTAGAAGGAAAATGACCTGCAGTAGTTGATGGAGAATCAGTGTCTGGTTTGTTTCTTGATTTTATTTATTCTGAAAGAAAATGGCTGTCATCCGAAATTTCAAAAGATGTCTTTATTTCAACTGAAGCAAACATGATCAATTTGACTGAGCTCAAGATGAGCAACATATAATTTATAACATCTGAGGCAATTTTTTTCCTGCAACTTCCTGAGGGTAGAGGACAGTTGCTATTTAAAGATACATTTTTCATTAGCATTCAGACCTTTACCAGAACATGAGTATAAGCGTAATAGTTCTGTCATATATCATCTTTCTGTTGTATATCATCAACACATTGAACCGATGTCAAAAGACTTTTCTTAGCGTTAAATACTTCTGTACTGTTTTTTTTTTTTTTTAACTTATACCTACAGTTTACTTGCTGAAAGCTATTTTTCTAAGTATAAGTTGTAGCATACTTAGACAAGATCCAGCCTGCCTAAGACTTTGCTCATTAAGGAGCCTCCTTAACTGGGTTTGCCAGGCCTTGAGAAACAATAGTGAGAGCAACGCCCATCCACTCTACGACTCTGTGGATCATCGTATCTGGTGTATCTGGTGGAAGTGCTCTTTAAATCAGGTAACAAAATATTTGTAGAGACTTGCTGAATTAATGTGATCTACAGTCTATGTAGTCTATAAATGTATATCATTTATATATAACAAAATATAAGGTTAAATAGTGTTTTTGAAACAAATTTCCAACTCCTTCTTCAAAGAGGAGGTGATAGTCCAAAACCATAGAGTTAAAAATATAAGTTCTATTATGTTGTTCAAATCCTTTTCTTTGTGCCCCAATGCTTGTGTCCTGGAGTATCTGCCCTAGCTGTCCACCTCTTGTCACTGTGTCCTGGGCCTTTCTTTTTTTTTTTTTTCTTTTTTTTTTTTTTTAATTTAATTAATTTATTTTTGGCTGTGTTGGTTCTTTGTTTCTGTGCGAGGGCTTTCTCTAGTTGCAGCAAGTGGGGGCCACTCTTCATCACGGTGCGCGGGCCTCTCACTGTCACGGCCTCTCTTGTTGCGGAGCACAGGTTCCAGACGCACAGGCTCAGTAGTTGTGGCTCACGGGCCTAGTTGCTCTGCGACATGTGGGATCTTCCCAGGCCAGGGCTTGAACCCGTGTCCCCTGCATTGGCAGGCAGATTCTCAACCACTGTGCCACCAGGGAAGCCCCTGGGCTTTTCTTAAACACTCATGAGGGAGTTCCCTGGCAGTCCAGTGGAGGACTCTGTGCTTCCACTGCAGGGGGCACGGGTTCAATCCCTGGTCAGGGAACTAAGATCCCACAAGCCGCAAGGCCGGAAAGAAAACAAAACAAAATGAGACAAAACAAAAACAAAGACACTCATGAATCACTTATTAATCAGTTGATTCCTGTAGAAGATTTTACTTCCCTCAAATAGGCTACAGAAAAAACTAACTGCTTTATTTGTTTCAACACATTGCGACTATTCTCTCTGAGGTCTTTGTTCTCTTTGTGGAAAATAAGAATTTTCTGTGTTGAGGGACTGAGAAAGAAAATTAAAAATCTTCATTGGTAAGAAGAGTCATTTCCTTCCTTGAGTCTGGGCCAGAAATAGATTTGCCCCACTTTGCATACCACTCTGATATGTTTTCTAAAGCCCCAGAAAGCCTTCTCCAAACAGCAGCACCTCAAAATCATTGCTTAATTATTTCATGACCCATATTGTGTGGGCTTTAAAAATGAACTTTTTGGGGCTTCGCTGGTGGTGCAGTGGTTAAGAATCTGCCTGCCAGTGCAGGGAACATGGGTTCTAGCCCTGGTCTGGGAAGATCCCACATGCCGTGGAGCAACTAAGCCCGTGTGCCACAACTACTGAGCCCACTGGCCACAACTACTGAAACCCGCACGCCTAGAGCCCGTGATCTGCAACAAGAGAAGCCACCGCAATGAGAAGCCTGCGCACCACAATGAAGAGTAGCTCCTGCTCACTGCAACTAGAGAAAGCCTGCATGCAGCAATGAAGCCACAACACAGCCAAAAATAAATAAATAAAAAGAAAATGAACTTTTTTTTTCCTGTGAAAAATGGCCATACCCAGCATTTTTTTCTGTGTAGTAGTGTATGTTGACATTTGGATTATGCTGGTTATTTAAACTTAAAAAAAAAAAAGACTCTTTAGAAGTCAAATAGCCTTTATTTATCCATAACATTTTGGGGGTGAGAGTGCCTCAGGAAACTTCCAGAAGGCTTGACTGAAGGCTTGACTCCACCAATGGTGGAGATGGTCAAGGAGCACATACATTCACAGCACATACAAGAATGTAAAATGGTACAGCCATTATGGAAAACAATATGGAAGTTTCTCAAAAAATTATAAATACCCCTCACATGCGATCCAGCAATTCCACTCCTGGGTATGTATCCAAAGGAAATGAAATCAGTACCTCAAAGAGGTATCTGCACTCTCATGTTCATTGCAGCATTATTCACAATAGCCATGATATGGAAACACCCTAAATGTCCACTGATGGATGAATGGATAAAGAAAAGGTGGTATATACATACAGTGGCATAGTATTCAGTCATAAAAAGAAGGAAATCCTGCCATTTGCAACAGTAGCGATAAGCCTAGAAGTCATTATGCTAGGTGAAATAAGCCAGACACAGAAAGACAAATGCTGTATTATCTCATTTACATGTGGAATCTAAAATAGTTGAGCTCATAGAAGCAGAAAGTAGAATGGTGATTGCCAGGGGTTGGGGTGTGGGGGAAATTTGGAGATGGTGGCCAAAGGCTACAAACTTCCACTTATAAGATGAACAAGTTCTGGGGATCTAATGTATAGCATGGTGATTGTAGTTAACAATACAGTATTCTATACTTGAAATCTTCTAAGAGAGTATGTCTCAAGTGTTCTCACCACACACAAAAAATGGTAACTATGTAAGGTGATGGATGTGCTAATTAATTTGTGATAATCATTTCACAATCTACACGTATAGCTAATCATCCCACTGTGTACCTTAAATATACACAATTTTTATTTGTTAATCATACCTGAATAAAGCTGGGAAGAAACCAGCAGTGACTGTGGTACAGTTTCAGCTGTTTCAAAGTTAGCAGAAGCAGGTGCTGGCAGCACTCTGCATGATGTGTGCAGACAGTGATGTGGGATAAAGGATACTTTCTGAGGCCCGTGGCATGTGGTGATCCCCTTAGGGCACTGGAAAAGGATGTAAAGGTAAGGTTGAGTGGCTTCCTTTGTCTCCTTGAATTTGTTTAAGCCATAAGATAGCCTGTCTGAAATGTCTTGTAGACTGAAAAGTATGAGGGACTGAGGCAAATGGGAAAATTCAGAGGAGTTTGATGGATCTAAATTTAGATGGTAATAAGTAATTACTTTGGACAGGGTTCTTGTATGAGACCAGGTGACAAAGGACATAGTGGGAAGGTTGATGGAGAGCTTGGATGGAGAGTCTATTGAGCGATCCTGGAAAATGTTCCACAGTGTTAGTTAGTTCTGTTAGTTGAGAAATGGATTTTCTAAATATTCATTGTTTAGGAAAAGATGGTACCAATGGGAAGGATAGAAAGTGGTGAAAGTAAATAAGACATTTTGAGATGGAACTGAGGACAATACCATGGAGGGTCATGACTATTTTCTATAGAATGGTTCTGGAAAGTGCAGAGTTTAGATTCCAGGATGATGGGTCCATTGAATTGACCTCATATAGAGGCTGGTTCTTAGGTACTTGAGTGTTTTTTTGTTGTTGTTTGGTTTGAGGTATTCTAGTGACCTGCCCTTTTCTTATAATACTTACATGGTCCTTCTTACATGCAATTCAATATTATCAATTATTAGTATATTGATTATTTCCATTCGTATGTTGAGAATTACTCCTGTGTACATTGTGGGAGAGGGAGTGGTTAGGGTTCATGTAGAAAATACTAGAACTTTCACTTAAGTTTATTATATGTGTATTATATATGTGAGAAAGAAATTAATATTTAATATGCAGATTGGCATTGGCTCCTTTCCTTAGCATATATGTCACATGTCAGGTGTCACAAACAGATGTGATAAGAGACTCAGGGGCTCCACAGGTCAGTGCTCTGACCCTTGTGTTCATTTGCTCCTGGTTAAGTAGATCTATGGGTTATCGTCTAGATGTAAATAAAAACTCTCACAAAATGGGCAAGTGGTTTAAAAAGATTCTAACCTAAGAATTTTGGCTCAAGATAAACTAGAAATGCCAGGAACTACAGGGAAATCACTGCGCTGACACTCCTTGACCTAATTTTAACCCTTTATCAATCACTTCACAAAACAACCACAGTTTAAAACCATCAAGAAGAGTTTAAAAAGTAAACTACTACGTAATCTCAATTGTTAATGATCTTATTCGAAATGTGTATTATGCCAAGTAATAGTAGGGAAGAACTACTGTGTACTTCCATACTATTACATGCATATATCTATATGAATAAATAGTACATGCATATATGTATATAAATAAATAAAATACATGTCCTGGGAGTGAATACTCAAAATTTTTTCCTGAGGGGATAGATATGTGATTAAAAAGTTTGGAGACTGCTGCTCTTTTTAATTTCTATATAGCATTAATACTACAAGCATGTTTTCAATCCTCTACCACCTGTTTAAAGTTATTAAGATACTTAGATGTATTTAGAACTTGCGGTTCTATTAGAGAAAGTTACACGTATGTTATGAAGCCTTGACTATAATGAGGCTAGGGTGATTATTGCTCCTTTGAGCTTCTAGGCACTGGATCAGTTACATTTTACTTTAACAGTTTATACTGTTCGGCTGTGTCTGGTCTTCCCAAGAGGCCTCCTTGCTGATAACAGCCCTCTGTTTTATGCTATCATTAGGAAGACTGCATTTTTTTTCTGTCTAAAAAAGCAGCACAGGGAGTGTAATAGTGGAACACTTAAAATCAGACATGTTTTGAAAATCTGAGATGTATGATAGCCATGATTAAAGTGTTATGTATAATGAAAGTTAGGCAAATAAAAGCTCAAAGTTACTCTGTTGATTGAGACAAAGACTCTATTTATTTATTGATTGATTGATTTATTTATGGCTACGTTGGGTCTTCGTTGCTGCGCACGGGCTTTCTCTAGTTGCGGCGTGTGGTCTTCTCATTGCAGTGGCTTCTCTTGTTGTGGAGCACGGGTTCTAGGCACACGGGCTTTAGTAGTTATGGCTCTCAGGCTCAGTAGTTGTGGCTCGTGGGCTCTAGAGCGCAGGCTCAGTAATTGTGGCACACGGGCTTAGTTGCTCTGCGGCATGTGGGATCTTCCCAGACCAGGACTCGAACCCGTGTCCCCTGCATTGGCAGGCGGATTCTTAACCACTGAGCCACCAGGGAAGCCCCAAGACAAAGACTCTTTTTAAGTATTAGTCTGTGCGGAAGGATTGGGTATCTGTGTTGTTTTGTTCAACACCGCATGCCCTCAAGCTACAGTGCAGTAATCCCCCAGCTTTTCAGGGCTTGGGTTCAGTTGGAATATGAATCACACTATGTAAATGAGTCAGTAATCATGTCTGCACTTTAAAAGGTGCTGGATCTGAGATCAAGACAAATTTGGCATGTTTTACGTCCTATGTTCTTAATTATTTGATTAGAGCTGATTACTCTACAGTTCCACTAGGGAATGTAATTGGGTAGGCATCTGTATTTTGGTTTTGTGTGTTTGTTTTGGTGCATGTGTTTTTATGTAGATATTTGTGTGTTTTCAGTTTTCCTCCCAATACTTGTGTAAAAGCAGACACTAAAAAAGAAGATAATTTCCATTCTGCCATGACGGCTCAGTATGGATGTAAGTAGTTTCTACAACTCATATTTCTCCCAGTTCTCAGCTGATTTACTGTAGTCCTTTCAATAGCTTTTTTGTTGTTTATTTTATAACCCGTCTTCCACATCCACTTTAAAAGTCATACTTTACTTTTAGGATGGCTTAGAAAGAATATTATTTAAAAAATATTTTCTCCAGAGATTATTTTATGCAGTGAAAGTTTTTTTTGTTAAATAAAATTTGTGTCACTTAATAAATTCTATAATAGAAAAATATAATGAATTATACTAGATAGGTAATAAGCCCGAGGCATATCTTTGAAAGAACTCAGAATCCTTAGTTCAAAGAGAAGTGTCAATTTTAATCTAATAAAGACTTTCTATCTTAAAACCAACAGATTGTCTTTTTCATTTTACTTGTTATGAATAATACAGACTCACTAAATGGGTTTTCTTTTCTTTGTTACAAATGGAAATTAACCAAATGAACAAATGTCAATTGTAATAGGTTCAGATTGATCAGACACAGATCACATTTGGGTAAATCAAACAAGCTTTTTTAAATCTAGAGTTTATAGAAAGAGGTCAGAGCAACATTATTCAATGACAGACTGAGGTGTAAGTTTCCATGTCATCTAAAAAGACCTCCGCAGTAGATACACTGCTGTGGGTATGAGTGACCAGTGATTACATTAAAACCTCTGGAAGTTCAGCCTGTTATACCCGTGGCTGGAGCTGTTCTGCATGTGTAGTTTAGATGTGAGCTGGGAACGCTCATCTGAGCCCGGTGTGTTTCATCCATGCTGGTATTAAAAAATATACAAAAGGTCTCCTCTGTGTGGTTCAGTAAAGCACACTTAAGCTTGAACACAATGCTCATTTATCACCATCAGGCTCCCTAGGCCCTCACAACCTGGGCTTCCAGCTTTCCTGAACTGAGAACGGCAAAACAAGGATGGGGTCAGTTACCCAGGCAACTCCAGTCTCAGGCTAGCAGATCTTGAGACAATTAGGAGGGTTATTCTGCACATATAAATATAAACTACCTATAATCACCCCACCAAGAGAATTCAGCATTTACATTTCGGGGGATGTTTTCCTAGGCATTTCCAAAAGAAAATCATACTAGCAGACTACTTAATCATTTGCTTTTACCTTAACAAAGTATCAATACCATAGATATCGATACCTTTTCATATTAATAAATATTGATCTACAATTACATAATTATTTTAATGGTTACATAATAGTCTATGATATGGTTTTATATTACCAGTTGCCAATCAGCTATTGATCAGCATTCATGTTTCTATCTTTTTGTTCTTATAAAAATGCTACATTGAATCTCCTTGTAGTTATGTTATCAAATTAATTTTTTTCCCTCTCTCCTGTCAAATTCTCTTACACATTTTGTGGGACGACAACTCATGATGTAATGACACTGTTAGATGTTTCATGAAGGATATTTTAACTCTGGATAGTCTGCTAAACAAATAAAGGTTCGAAACCGGCCAAGGGTGTAGGGTAGTCTTAGACTAAACTAATTAAACCAAGAAAAATGATGTTCAGAGCAGGAAGGAGTTTTTTTTTCTTTTATGTCAAGTTTGTCAGGTATAATTTATATACAGTAAAATTTACCTTTTTTAGGTGTACGTTTCTATGAATATCGATAAACGCACACAGCCAGGTAACCTCGTTATTTCATTTTTCCCTCATTCTGAATGTGCCCTCATGCCTCTTTGTAGTCATTCCTCTTCCCCAACCCCAGCCCCTGGCAACCACTCATCTATTTTCCTATTATATAGTTTTGCCTTTTCCAAAATGTTTTAGAAGTGGAATCATACAGTATGTAATCTTTTGGTGCTGGCTTCTTTTATGTAGCACGATCCATTAGATATTCAAATGTATCACTGCATATATCAGTAGTCTGTTCCTTTTTATTTTACTCACCAGTTGATGGACGTTGGGTTTTTTTCCAGTTTTTGACAATTATGAATAGCTCTGTTAAAAACATGTACATACAGGTTTTTATATGGACACATGTTTTCATTTCTTTTGGGTAAAAACTTAGGAGTAGGATTGCTGGATTGTATGGTAAGGGTATTTTTAACTTTATAAGAAACTGCCAACCTTTTCCACAGTGGATGTACCATTCTGCACAACCACAAGCAGTGTGAGAACTCCAGTTCCTCTGCGTCCTCACCAGCACTTAGTATTGTCAGTTTCTTTTTTCTTCCTTTCTTTTTCAATTTTAGATATTCTAGTGGGTGTGTAGTGGTATTTCATGGTGGCTTCAATTTGCATTTCCTTAATGACTAAAGATGTTGAACATCTTTTCATGTACTTTTTTTTGCCCTCCGTATATCTTCCTTGATGAAGTGTCTGTTCAAAAATTTCCCCAATTTTAAAAAATTGGATTTTTAAAATTAGTTTTGAGAGTTATTTATAGATTTGAGATATAAGTCCTTTCAAACACTAACTTTTTGAAAAGGCTATTAGATACACTTTTGGAGTGGAGTAGTAAGAACTCCCAAAATCTTCTCTTCCATAAAAGCAACAGAAACACTGGCAACAGTTGTGAAAATCAACTTTTTTAGAACTCTGAAAATTAACCAAAGACTTGCAGCAATCTGAGAGTTATTTATTCAATAAAAATGACCACTCTCTGTAAGAACAGCAAGCTTTGTGGCATTTTAACTTGCTCTATTCGCATCCCCTTTTCAAGCTCTATGGTAGCCTTGAAACACAGCAGCCTTGCAAACATTGTAGTTAGGGAAACTAGCAGCCTCCAGCCACTGAAGAGGAAGATTTGGAGCTCCCCTAAAACCCCATTCCCAGGGAATTTTTAGTATTTGATCTGTCTAGCAGGTCCTTGGAAAGGACCACTTCACAGGGGTTGTCTCCATTTGATTTCTCTTAAAGCTCACTTAGTGTAAAAGCCTTTTCCCTAGGATGTGTGTCAAAAACAAAATAATCAGTGGCAATTGTTTAATGCCCAGCTACCTGAGACAATAATACCAATTGGGGCAAACAAGAGGCTGGCCAAAAAACTTAATAGTAAAATATGGGGGATGAGAGGTACAGAGGGGGCTTGGGAAAGCTCTGACTTATTCCCGGGATTGTAGAAGGCCATGTGCATGTGCAGGGCTGTGTAGTGCCCAGGAAAGACCTGCGAACATTCTAGTTTCTCACCTCCAGAGGCTCTTCAGGAAGTAAAGGCTGAGACAGATTTTCAAACTGCTAGTGTGTTGAAGTCATACCCCAACACACACGTGCATAGCCTCTCAGCAAAGGTTGGGAGATTTACTGGTTCAAGGCATTCAAGGAAAGTTCTGTTCAGCCATCAGCTGACCACTAAGCTAAACAAGCAGAGACTTCAGGGGCTGCACATGACAAAGGATACAGACTTACAGAATTTATAGTCCAGGAAATTCACTAAACAAATAGATAGCAGTAGCAGCAACAACAATAAATAGCAAAACCAAAATACCCGGGGTGTGTATGTGTGTGTGTGTATGTGTAAATCTTATTTTCAGAGTTGCCACATTATATTATTTATAATGTACTATTTTCAACCAAATATTATGAAACACACAAGAAACAGGAAATTATGGCCCATTTATAGGAAAAAGCAGTCGGTAGAAACTGTCCCTGAGGAAGACTTCAACAACACTATATATAAACCAACCAGACCTAAAAGACATACACAGAACCCTCCACCTCCAAATGGCAGAATATAAATTCTTCTCAAGTGCACAAGGAACATTTCCAGATAAACCATATGTTAGGCCATAAAACATGTCTCAGTATGACCCAGAAGACTTCACTGGTGAATGCTATGAATTTTAAAGAAGAATGAATACAAATTCTTCACAGTCTCTTCCAAAAATATAGAAGAAGGTCACTTCCCAACTCATTCTATGAAGCCATTGTTACCCAGATACCAATATCAGACAAAGCCATCATGAGTAAAGAGAACTAAAGGTCAATATCGCTTATGAATATAGATGTAAAAATCTTCAACAAAATACTAGCAATAACATACAAAAGGATAATATACCATGATCAAGTGGGATTTATCCCAGGATTGCAAAGCTGTTCAACATATGAAATTTATTCAAAAGAAACAGTCAACAGAGTGAAAAGGCAACCTGTAGAATGAGAGAAAAATATTTGCAAACCATATGTCTGATCAGGAGTTAATTTCTAAAACATATAAGGAATTCCTACAACTCAATAACAAAAAAATCCCCTCAGATAACCTGATTAAAAATGGACAAAGAACTAGAATAGACATTTCTCCAAAGAAGACATATATATGGCTGAGAGGCAAATAAAATGTTGCTCAACATCACTAATCATCAAGGAAATGCAAATCAAAGCTATCTTTTAGGATGGCTATTATCAAAAAACCCAAAAGATAACAAGTGTTGGCAAGGTTGTAGAGAAAAGGATCTCTTGTACACTATTGGTGGGGATGTAAAATGGTACAGCCTTTCTGAAAATTATTATGGGAGTTCCTCAAAAAATTAAAAGTAGGATTACCATATGATCCAGCAATCCCACTTCTGGGTATATACATCCAAAATAATTGAAATTAGGATCTTGAAGAGAACATATCTCCTGGAACATTCTCTGTGGTCGAGGTGTTGGGAGGGAAAGATAACAGTGAACTGGATGCTCGGATGAGGCTGTCTAAACCTCTGAAAAACATCGGTCAAAATACCTTAGTATGGAAATCACAAGCTGGGAAGTTACTATGCTCCCATCGGGACATAAGATTGGCTAGTGACATCTCTAAACAGAGATAGACTCAGTTTTTGACCTTTGTCATGGGTTAGATAGAAATTGCCTCGATGTCAATTGCCTCTAGAGCCAAAGGGTAGACTGTGTTTCCTGAAATAAGGCCCTGAGTATTAGGGTTGTGTCTGATGTTTCAGTATTGGATCCTTCTAAATTTGGAGCCCTTTTTGCTGTGTCTAATAGTTTTTATCCACTCTTCCATGTACAGGAGAGCTCTGTACTGTGGGAGAAACAGATGGAAAAGACTTTATGGTTAGCCTTTAATTTTGTGTCCTATTTGCCCAAGTAGAATAAAAAGACTTTTTGGATAGTGATAACCATGCAGCAGTAATAATGACTAACATTTCTTGGGGGTACTCTGCTTATACTGTCCATGAATTATCCCATGCAATCCTCAGAACAGCCCTATGAGGTAGGTAGCATCATGATTACATTTTAGAGATAGGAAAGTGGAGGCATGGAGGGGTTAAGTAATTAGCCCAAGGTCATGTACTTAGTAAGTGCTAGAGCTGAGATGTGATTGGAGACAGATTGATTCCAAGGGCACATTTTAAACTATTCATCTGTATGTGTTTTATGTGACATTCTCTCTATAGTACTGTTTAGTATCCACAACTCACAAAGATTATAATTATTTGACAGCCTACAAAGTAAAAATAGAAGTCAACAGTAAATAAGGTTGTAGGCAGCAACATGGCATCAAGCCCATAGTAAGGACTCAAATTGTTGAATTTTCTAGGAGGAGTGGGGCTTTAACCAGGTTTAAAAACAAACATGTTCTCGACATCCCTGTGCAAAAGAATCCCTTAGGAGCTGCCGGCCAAAAATGCAGATCTTCTCCCAGAGATTGTAAGTCAGATCTGAGAGCAGTAACCTGGGAATCTGCCTTTTAACAAACAACCCATATCATTCTGATGCAAGTGGTTGGTGGCCTATAATTTGAGAGACAGTGTCTTAAAGACTCCAAGACTTGACTAGTAAAGAGGAAGAAAAAGCAGGGCATTCAGGCAGTGATAATGAGGTGGGCCATGTAGGTGAGTAGAGGGAATAACGGGGAGACCAATTTGTCCCAAGCTGTTGGTTCTGACTGTTGTTGCTATATCACTTATTTATTCAAACATTTCAAGCCCCAGCTATGTGCTGCTTACTACAAACACGCCCCCCAATACAAAGATGAGCAATGGCATAGTCATCTTCCCCAGAGAGCTTCATCTTATAGAGGAGAGGAAGGCATACACACAAAATATAGGAATATAACAGCACAGCAATAGATGTATCTATTTGCTGTGGTGATGCTACAAAAAAGGGGCATGAATAAAGCTAAGACGAACCTTAAAGGATGGACGGGGTTTGAACACAGAGAGATATGGGTATAGGGCAGTCCAGGCTAAGGGTACTATGTGAACAAAAACATTGTGGTGGAAAAATGCAGAAAAAATTCTGGAATGACAAATAGTGTGGTTTTGGCACAGAGTATGTGAGAAGCAATAATGAGGAAGACGCCTGGAAGGATGTTTATAGACTAGATTGTGGAGGGCCTTAAATGTCAAGCCAGGAATTTGGACTTGATTTTACCAGCAATGAGAGCCATGGAAAATTTTGGTCAAGGGCCATGAATTAATTCAGTCTGATAGTACTGAGTAAACTATATTCGTCTGATTAGAATGATCTCTGGGGATACTTAGGAAAATATAAGTTCTCAAGCCCCTCTACTACAGATTCTGATTCAGTAGGTCTTGGGCAAGGCCTAGAAACCTGTATGAAGAAACCCACTCATGTGTTTCTTATCATCAGGATTATATGAACAACAGTGAAGTGAGGAAAGCCTGAAAACAGGGAGAGAAGTTGGGAGCCCATGGCTGTAGTTTAGATGAGAGGTAATGGACAGTTCTAGACTTGGTGGTGCCTGTATTGATTGTACTGGAGCAAATAGATCCAAGAGCTGTTATAGAGGTAGAATTAATAAGGTTTAGTGCCTGGATATGAGAGAGAAGGGAAAGACAATGACTAAAAAGATTCTTTGCCTGAATTTCTGGAAGATGTTGGTGCCATTAACCTCATCAGGGAATCCAGGAATAGGAGAAATAATCTTTAAGCTTGAATCGAGGAATGCCAGTTTTGAGATGCCATTAGTACATTCAAGTGGAGATTTCTTCATGCCGTTGGAATGTGGGGTCTGCCTCTCTCTCGAGGGTTTGGGAATGAAGGCAAATATTTGGGAGACATCAGATTAGAGGTAACGACTGAAGACATGCTAATAGACTCCAAAGGGATGGGTACCCTCTACGAAACCTTGGGGAAACCAGAAGGAGAAAGAGAGGAACAATCTGAGAGCAAGGAAGGCTGTAAATGAGTGCAGTGTTAGGAAATCAAGGCAGAGAACATTTTAGGAGCGAGGCAAGAGTCGACAGTGTTAAATGGTGAAGGCAAACGCGTCTGTTTCATGCTGTTGGCCTTGTAATCTAGCTGTGACTTAATTCTTAGAGCTGTGGTAGACATGAAAATTTTTAATATTAATGCCGCTGGATCAGTCTGATTGACAAGTAACTTTACAGAGGCTCCAGAATTGTAATTCTCCCCCTTATAGTCTGTTGAGGATTAAAATTGTGTATAGATCTTTAATTGTCTGCTTAATTCAAGGTGGTTTATTTGTGTGATATACTTCATTCTTTCAATTGGCCAGTCATCTATATATGTGTAGTTTTGAATGGTTTCTTGAAATAACTCAAATTTCTGTAATTTAAAAAGCTTGTCCTATGAATTGCTATGCCATTTTATATCTTCCTGTTGTCATAGCAACTAGTTATATTCACCTACTTTTCACCTGAATCTCTCAGTCTGGTCACTGAAAATTACATGCAAATGTGAGCTTTCACATCTTAAACGAAGGGTAGGAAGAATGGGGAACTTATGATTTGTTTTTTTCTCTGATAAGAAGGTTAAAATTCAGAAGACTCAAGGCCAGCTGCTGTTTTATAGAAGGTTAGAGAAGAGAAAAACCTTGGTCGGAAGAAACAAGCAGTGGCAGTGGAAGGGAAGGAGATGGGCCAATCCCTGGGGCCTGAGGAGGAGAAGTAAGAGTGTGACAGGGGGCCATCCTAGACTGAGGAGTGACATGGGGCTTTAATGTGGCAGGAGGCTGTGGACCCCCAGGCTCACCCACTCTGAGCCCTGAAGATGTTGGTCACTAATTCAGCTTGTGAGAACAACAACCGGCCCGAACTTGGAAGGGGAAGCCTCCTCTTGTTCTCCTGGAGGTAGGAAGCCTGGTGACATGAGAGTGACTCTGCCCTTGTTCCCTGCAGGGCTGTAGAAGGGAGAGGAAGGAGGGTTTCTGCATTGGAATACAATTTGTACCATTTCTGAAAGCTGTAGGTACAACTATGATATTGTATTCAGCTACATTCTGAGTTTAATAGGCTCTTGTAGACCAGTCTGACAGGTATAGTACAAGGATTCCAAGCATGGTCTTTGGAACCACGTGGATCTGAGCTTAAAATCCTGCAGAACCACTTACTCCTTGTGTGACCTGGGGCAAATTACTTTAACCATTCAATGCCTCAGTTCTCTCATCTGTAAAATGGACATAGTTAACATATTTCTCATAGTATTTTAATGACTTCCTGAAATTATACAAAGCACTAAACATAGTGTCTAGCATACAATCAATGGTTAAAATGGTAATTAATGTGGTAAATGTATTCTAAGTTCTAACAAACAACTGACAGAGACTTCTGTTGGAAGCTGCATGCACAGGCAGTTGGTGAATGGCTAGTCTGAGACATATAGATGCGCTGGACTGGCTTATATTTTTACAACAATTTAAATGGCAGGGACTTCCCTGGGCTCAGTGGTTAAGAATCTGCCTGCCAATGCAGGGGACATGGGTTTGAGCCCTGGTCCGGGAAGATCCCACATGCTGCGGAGCAACTAAGCCCATGCGCCGCAACTACTGAGCCTGTGCTCTAGAGCCCACGAGCCACAACTACTGAGCCCACGTGCTGCAACTACTGAAGCCTGCGTGCTCTAGGGACTGCAAGCTGCAACTACTAAGCCTGTGTGCTGCAACTACTGAAGCCTGTGCACCTAGAACCTGTGCTCTGCAACAAGAGAAACCACTGCAATGAGAAGCCTGTGTACCACAACAAAGAGTAGCCCCCACTAGTGAACAGCAAGGGAGACACAATGCAGCTAAAAATATTAAAATTAAAAAAAAATGGCATTCTTTATTTATTCAACATGTATTTAGTAGGGACAAGGAAAACCTGACTTTCTGGTAGCAAAAACTGACTTTCTCTTAGCAAAAATTATATAACTTGTTCTTCATGTTCAAAATAAAAGGATTATTATTTGTACTGAACACTACACAGCATTTAAATTTATTTAAAATGTTCTTGTTTTATGGTGTTCCATCCTTTATAAGTGGGTAGCATTAGCCATGTTCACCAAGGACTGAGACACCTTACATGGGTTTAGTTACAAAATCTTCATAAAAATAGGTGCAGCAAGTCAAATGATTTTTAATTACACATCTTTCTGGGACGTCTGGACAAAAATAATGTGCCCTTTATTTTGTTTCTAATTAATCTGGCCCTTAACAGTTAAAAAATGAACTGTTAACTCTGATTTTACTCTGTCTGCCCTTAAGATTTAAACAGTTTGTTTAGGTGAAGTTCAATTTCTAGAGGTAAAATCAGTTAATCTCTCAGATTTTGAGTCTTTTCTCCCTCCTTGTCTCCTTTTGAGATTGTTTCTGGGTGTTGGGGAGAGGAAAGTGAGGAGTGACCACGTGGTGATGGGGGTGTCTGTGGCTCCTGAGGTCTCCGGGATGGTGGCCACCATCATCACACTGGTTCCCGTCTGTCCCACATGACCCTTACTCTTTCCCCTCTGCTGGGTAGAGGGAGTGCTACCCTAGTTCTCCTAGTGTGGAGAACAGACCCTAGGGTGACCTCCAGTAATTTCAGCGTTCATGTCTTTGTGTAATCCCTCCTCTTGATTTGGAGTGAGACCTGGGAATTGCTTCTAACCTACCAAATGTAGTGAAGGTGATGTGATGTCACGCCCATGGCTATGTTACATTATAAGGCAAAGGTGAAGGGATTTTACAGATATAATTAAGGTCAAACCTGCTGATTTTGAGTAAATTGAAAGGATGGTTATCCTGGGGGGTTGGGGTGGGGGCTGATTTAATCAGGTGAAAGCCCTTAATAGAAGGACCTCCCTCCTGGAGGTCAAAGGCCCCAAGCAGGAGAGACTCTCCTCTGGATCCAATGAAGTAAGTATCAAATGGCGAGGATGCCCATGGGCAGAAACTGTGGGTGGTCTCTAGATCTGAGGGTGGCCCCAAGCCAACAGCCAGGGAAAATCAGGGCTCTCTATTTTACGGCCACAATGAGTTGAATTCTGCCAACAGCTTGAGTAAAGTTGGAAGCTGATTCTTTGAGCCTTCCAATGAGAACGCAGCCTGCCAACACCTTGATTGTAGCCTGGTGAGACCCTGAGCAGAGGACCCAGTTAAGCCACGCCTAGACTCCTGACCACAGAAACTGTGAGATAAAACATGTGTATTGTTTTAAGCTGCTCAGTTGGTGGTAATTAGTTACACAGCAGCAGAAAACTAATACACCTGGGAAGATCGACCCTCCCACCAGCAGTTCCGTGGCTCTGAAGTCAATTCTGACTCTCGTTCCGCGGGGAGCTGACTTGCTCTGCAGCCCTTGCTTCAGCTCCACTTTGCCTCCCACCACGATGCCCCTTCTGACAGGTTCCTTGGCCATCCTTCAGCTGCTTCTGTGTCTCATCTGTGCCACAGGAGAACCAGGTAAAGTTGCTCAGAAATGCTAAATTTAACAGCTTTCTTTGTCTGACCAAACCACCCTGACAGATTGATGCGGCAACTCCTCGGGTTGGTGTGAGAACCACACAAGGACGATCTTTTTCAGAAGTCCGAAACAGAAAGTGGGGTCAGATTTTCTTCTGCCTTCAGCGTTATCCTTACTCATTCAATGCACAGAAATCAGAGCACACACTTCCGGTTGTCTTGCCCCCTCTTTTCTCTTCTTCCACAGTCTCCTTGGGGAGGTCACGGTAAAACCTCCTTCCCCCTCCCCCACCACCCCCCCAGCAACGCATTCTTTCTTTGATAGAACATGCCTTCATTATTACAGAAAGCTGTATCTTCTACTCTATGGGAGAATTCTGTGAGTTTGGCAATTCCAGCCTGAACTGGCAACTCCAGGCTTGGTTGCTGATATGTTAAAGGAGGAGATAAAAATATAAACTCCCTCGTTCATTCATTTGTTCATTCAGCCACTAAATATTTGTTGAATGTCTGCTATTTGTTGAGAGTCTACTACTGGGCTCTGTTCATAGGGGATGCAGCCGCAAACAAAACAGAGAAAATCCCTGTTCTCCTGGGGATTATAGTCACTCGATGAATGCCTGATGTTCAAGGTTATTTCTTGCTGCATAATCATGTTTTGCATGTTAGATGCTGGAAATTACTTCATTCTTTCTCTTTGCATCTTTCAGTGAAAAAATCCTTCTCTATAGCCCCTCCCCCCAGCCAGATGTCGATGAATGTGATGGTCTCATACTCAAAAAGGCAGAAGAAAAAGCACATGAAAGGCTTTCAAAATATTACCATCACTGAAAACGTTTAGAAGTGTTTATTTCCTCTGGATTTAGTGTTAGCAAGTGTTTCTTAAAAGTATTTTTTAAAATTATTTTTCACCTTCCAGGTTTCTTTTGTAACTTTTAAAATAAGACAATTAAAACGTTTAAAATTTGGATAGTAAAGCAAGAGATGTTTTTCCAGTAACTGCACTATGCCATTTAGTGTTTCCTCAGTTTCAGGTGATTGAGAGCATGAACTCAAAATAACCACCAGCTGGCAGGAATCAGGGCTGCTGGGGCTTGTGGTTGTACTGTGACTCTTGTACATATGCTGCAAAAATACTCAATAGGGGTCAGTTGGTACTGATGAGGAGTGTTTTTTTTAAAATTAATTTTATTAAAAAATTTCATTTAAGGTCACTATTTTGGCAGGAATGAGGCCAATTTCTATTTCATTAATTATGTAAGGAATTTCATGTGGAAACGTGAGATAATTGATACAATATTTTCAATTTATTCCAGTGATATTTTAGTACCTGTATGGATTGAATGTTTGTATCCCCGCCAAATTTGTATGTTGAAACCCTAATTGACAATGTGATGGTGTTGGGAGATGGGACCTTTGGGAGGTCATTAGGTCATAAGTGTGGATCCCCTATCATGGCGTTAGTGTCTTTATAAGAAGAGACATTAGAGAGCTTGCTTCCTGTCTCTCCCCTCCCACCATGTGAAGACACAGCAGGAAGGCAGTCATCTGCAAACCGGGAACAGAGCTCTCATCAGAACCTGACTACCCTGGCACCCTGATCTCAGACTTCCCAGCCTCTAGGACTAAAAGAAATAAATTTTTGTTGTTTTTAAGCTTCTAGTCTGCAGAAATTTGTTCTGGCAGCCCGAGCTGACTAAGACATACTGCTACAAGACTGGTGCCTGACTGAGCCATCCTAGAATTTTCCTCTCTAACTGGGCACATGCGGGGTTAGGGGGCCATAATAAAAGCATGTGACTGAGCTCTGGGTAGAGGTATTCCATTATTCCATTTCTTCTAGTCAGTGCTTAAACTAGCACATGGTGTCAGCATATAGTTATGGTTTTGTTTCCATCGTCTACTGGATACTGTGATATTTTAAGCAAAGTAGCCTTTATAACTAGTCTAGTACAACAGCTTATAAGATTAGGATATACTTAATGAGAGAAAGAAATGCCAAAAGGAAAAATTGATGAAGACTCTAGGAAACACGATCTCTTTTCTTTATACCACACGATGTGTGCTGAGTACTTTTTTCATGTAAAAACATTAGCATGGCAGATTCAGGCAAGAGGGGAATGAAGGTAAGATGGCAACATGCAACCCAGTGCCATTCAGAAAATTTGGAACACTCTAAGTTAGTTACATTGTCTGCCATTGGTGGAAAGTTCCAATTTTCATATTCCTCATGGGCAGAGCAGCTGTGAACAGAAGGTAACCAGGAAGGCTTATGTGATATGCCAATGCATATTTCTTTCTGGAGTAATATGGCAGAAAAAAGAGAGATCTAGTTGATTTTCTAAATATACTACATCAATATCCCACGACTTGGATTCTCTTAAATAGAAATAAACATCTAGTGCACAGATGAAATGGGGAAAAGAAACAACTCAATAAATGAAGCATAGGCAAGAGATTTTGGTCTTTGAAGGAAATCAACTTTTAAATTTTCAATTGTAGCCCAGTATTTAAAATCTGCAATTACCAGTGATTAGTCTCCTCCTAATTTGAATCTTTCCTACGCTCATTGTTAACCAAATACAAGAGTTGTTAGAAGTGCAAATGGTGGTAAGTACTAGAAATAGGTAATGACATGATACCTCAGAGTTACATAATACAAAGATCCTTTGAGTTATTCAGTGCTTTGGGAACTTTGTCTGTTGTTTTTATTATACATTGTTTAGAGGTGTGTTAGAATCCTGATTGGGTGGTGGAAACATTGGGGACCCAGTGAAGAGGAGGTGGGTCCTGGGTCATGATAGATAAACTGATAGTGAGACAATGAGAGCAAAGATGGCTCCTACCAATAGACGGAACGGTTTCCTTACTCCTGGTAGTAGAGAGGGCTTTGTTATTGATGTACCTCAGGTGGAGAGCAGACACTATTTCCAGTACAGCCTGCGGTTCTCCAGAAGGGGAGGCATTACATGCCAGGTTTTCATGGAGGAGAGCCAGCAATGAAAGAAAGAAGGAATGGCCCATTGAGGAGGAGCTGAGAGAGATTTTCTGGCTATTTTTTAAGATTTGGCATAGACAGCAGAGTCCTGGCAAAGCTGGGAGAAAGAACACAGAAGCAAATCTTGCTGCTGGGTCTCGCGTGAATGTTAGAGAAAAGGAAAAACACGTGGTCAAGGACGAAGATAATGGCTTTTGCAGGTTGAGGTCACTTGAATTTTCAAGGTCAAGAAGCAGTGTATCCTCTTAATGTATGGTACGTGGATGTATCTGGGAATTATTTTGGCTGTTTAAGTGCTCATAACTTTCTAACTCCTTAGCCTGTTTTATCGTTATTTTTTGACATGGCACTTATCACCACCACATTATATATTTATCTGTTTTCTCTTAATTTCTTTCTCCTTGCATTATAAGGGCAGGGACTTTTTTGGCTTCATTTATTTATGTGTGTCGAATGGTATCAGATGCATAGTAAATACTGAAATAAGTGTATTTATATATGATTGTGGTTAATGCTGGTTCAGGAAGTCCAATACATTGGCAGGGGTCTGAGCAAGAACTGGCGGAGGGGCAGAAAAATGTGTTAGCGGGTGTGGCCATTTAAAAAGATGCCCACAAACTATTTGATACTCCTCCCTTCAAAATGTGGAGCCGTATTCCCCTCCCCTTGAGTGTCGGCTGTACTTAGTGATTCTGACACACTGACTGTGGCAGAACCAATGGGTGTAACTTCTGAGTCTGGGCCATGAAAGACACAGTGGCTTTTCCTTGGTTCCCTCTCTGTCTGGTACACTCACTCTCTGTTTACTCACGCTGGGGGAAGCCACCTGCCGTGTCCTGAGGATACATGAACAGCCCTGTGGAGGGGCCCAGGTGGCAAGGAACCATTGCTCTGGCCTATGGCCAGCGAAGAGCTCAGGCTCATGCCAACAGCCACATCCCTGAGCTAAGCGGCGGGTCCTCCAGCTCTAGGCAAGCCTGCAGCCCCTGCTGGTACCTTGTCTGCAACTTCATGAGAGACCTTGAGTCAGAACCACCCAGCTGAGGCACTTCCTAATTCCTGACCTTCAAAACTGAGATCATAAATGTTTGTTGTTTTAAGCACCTAAATTTGGAGGTAATTTGTTCTGCAGCAGCAGATAACTGCTATAGGGAGGAAACTGCCACCCAGAAAGAGTTCATGTAACTGTTACCTGGGTGATTAAAGAAAAAATGCATGAATGGAAATGCACACACCTACTCCTACATATTTTTATTTCTTTTTTCCTTTTGGTCTCTTTCTTTTGGAGAAGACCATATTTTTATAACCTGCTGCAATGCCTCCTATCCTGCAAGTTATCAATGGCTAATAAGTGGTGATGACAAGTTTTATATATTTATGATAAAATTCTCAGATAGGACAGAAAGCAGTTTCTACATCAAGATGTCCTTCCCTTCTTCCCTTTTTCTATTCGGTTCCATTGTGTAGATTAAGATTTGTCATATCTGGGGAATAAAGAAACATGGCTGTGTGTGTGTGTGTGTGTGTGTGTGTGTGTGTGTGTGTGAGAGAGAGAGAGAGAGAGAGAGAGGGAGAGAGAGAGGAGAATAACCTCTAACAACCACATTGTAGTTTTTCAGACTCACATCACATACATACAGCTTGAAAACATGTACAAAAACTGATTTAAACTGCTTCACAATCAAGTAGTATTTTTTCTTGAAAATTTGCTGAAAACATGGTTCTTACCTAAAGGGGATTTAATTAACTCCTGGCCAAGAAGTTTTGCTGCAGAAATATGTTTTCTTTTAACTAACAAATATGACTTATTTCAAAATGTGAATGCAGAGTATTGAATGATAGTAGACAATTGTTATGGATTTGGAAAAGAATTTCTCTTAGATTTTGGAAGGAAAAGCGTATAGTCCCTTTTTGAGAGCTTGTTACCCCACGATCTCCTTCTCAGCATTCAGAAATGGAAAGCACGGAAGTCATCTATCTTAAACCTGGGCGGTGATGTTGGCCTTGGGGTCAGAGTCATCTGAGTCTCACCATTTACAAGTTATGTGACCTTGGGCAAGTGATTTAGCTTTGCTGACGCTTAGTTATCTCATCTGTGGCGCCTCTGCCGTTCATTCACTCGAACTAGTCAATGGGCAATAACGATGATATATGTACTATATTTGAAGCCAAGTCACATGGAGATGGGTTGTTAGTTGGTACTTAAAATGACCTTCAAATCGGAAAAATGATTCTACTCCCCTCAACCCCCCACCCCCAGCCACCCATGAGGTAATCTATAGGAGCAAAAGAGCATAGTTTCAATTATACACACATGATATGAAGAAAGGCTGAGGGGGCTGAACACAGTCTTGGGGTTCGAGTTGGCTGTTATTTGAATGTGTCAGCAGAGCTGTGGTATAAAAGGGCACAGCAGTGCTCCTTCCATCACTCTTGGCATGTGTCCGGCATGTTTTAGAGTGTGAACCCAATTTAGGTTTAGTCGTATAATTTCAAAGTTGTGGGTAAATATGAGTGATCAAGAAAAGGTGTGTGTGTGTATGTGTATATACACAGTATGGTATGGCTCAGCAAAGCCTAGATGGTGACTTCATTCCATCTTGACAAGCTTGGCAAATCCTGATTTCCAGACAAGCGTATTCTGTGCTTGAGACTTCCTTATTAGTGAAGAGATGAGGATTTTCCTCTCATCTGTAGGCTCATCCCTCTGACCAGATAGCAGTGTGATATGGACTTAAGAGTGATGAAGTTGCCTTAGCCCTCAGCGTCTCTGGACCAGAGCAGTGTGAAAAATATAAAAAATGGCACCAGCTAACACTTGTCACTTAACCATGTGCTGGGCAACACTGTTTTTCACATGTGTCATGTAGCTTGACACTCCTGATCTCTCTACCCTCTGCCTCTTGACCATCTTAAGAGTGAGGTGGTATTTGTAGCTCCTATTGACATGGTGGTCATTACCCTGTGCTTCATCCTTTCACCTCACCAACCCCAGTGACCCCACTTTCTACTAGTTAGCATTCTTTTTTTTTTTTTAAAGTTTATTTATTTATTTATTTATTTATTTATTTTTGGCTGTGTTGGGTCTTCGTTTCTGTGTGAGGGCTTTCTCCAGTTGCGGCAAGCGGGGGCCACTCTTCATTGCGGTGTGCGGGCCTCTCACTATCGCGGCCTCTCGTTGTGGAGCACAGGCTCCAGACGCGCAGGCTCAGTAGTTGTGGCTCACGGGCCCAGCTGCTCCGCGGCACGTGGGATCTTCCCAGACCAGGGCTCGAACCCGTGTCCCCTGCATTGGCAGGCAGATTCTCAACCACTGCACCACCAGGGAAGCCCTAGTTAGCATTCTTGAACCTCTCTTTTCTTTGAATTTCTGTCACTATTCACTCTGGAACATTTCCATCATCTATTTTTTTTATTGAAGTATAGTTGATTTACAATGTTGTGTCAGTTTCAGGTATAACGCACAGTGGTTCAGTTATACATATGTATGTATCTATTCTTTTTCAGATTCTTTTTCCTTATAGGTTATTACAAAATACTGAGTGTAGTTCCCTGTGCTATACTCAACAAGTAGGTCCTTTTTGGTTATCTATTTTATATATAGGAGTGTGTATATGTTAATCCCAAACTCCTAATTTATATGTCATCTATGTTTTTCTTCTGCTTCCCCCCCAAATAACTCAGTGCTATTGAAAAAGTCATTTAACTTTGATAACTCTCTCTCATACAGAGGCAGTCATTGATTCAATGTGCTTTGTGCTAGGCATTGAAGAGAGAATGGTGAAGAAACAGACAAAAATCCCTGCCCTTGCTTACATTCTGGTGGGGTGGAAATGGGTAATAAATAAGACCATAAAGTAAAATATATAGCCCAACAGAGAGAATAAGTACTAAGGAGCACTTATACGTAATACTGAAAGCAGGAAGCAGGAATAAGAGGTAGAGATGGGTGGAGAAGTTGCAGTTTTAGATGTGCAGGGAAGATCTTACTGAGAAAATGGCTTCTGAATAAAGAGCTGGAGGAAATGGAGAGCAGATTGTTGCTATAACCTTAGTTGGACCCCCATGAATGAGCAGCGATTATTTTATCCATCTCATTTTAACTCAGTGTCACATACTACAGAACTTTTCCAAATCCCTCTCTTTAAACTCCTGACAAGTCCTTAGCTTTATGAGATCAAGATGCTTCCACCTTTATCTGGTAGGACTGAGAACACGGAATTTATTCTGCTGATATTTATTGAAAGCCAGTCAAACAGAATGATCAAATAATCCTGATCTCCTGGAGCTTATATTTTAGTTTATGGAGCTTATATTCTATAATGGAGCTTCTATTCTAGCATCATTACGCCATCCCCACTTTCTTTCTTTTTTCTTGAAATGTCCCCATCTTTCTCTCTTCTCCTCTTACGCCGTCAGATTTATTGTGGTGTAACTGACAAAATAAAATTGTAAGATATTTAAAGTGTACCACATGATTTTTTTTTTTTTTTAAGAAGAATCCACCTGCTTTCTTTTTTTTTTTTTTTAAAGATTTATTTATTGGTTGATTGATTGATTGATTGCTATGTTGGGTCTTCGTTTCTGTGCTAGGGCTTTCTCTAGCTGCGGCAAGTGGGGGCCACTCTTCATCGCGGTGCGCGGGCCTCTCACTATCGCGGCCTCTCTTGTTGCGGGGCACAGGCTCCAGATGCGCAGGCTCAGCAGTTGTGGTTCTCGGGCCCAGTTGCTCCATGGCATGTGGGATCCTCCCAGACCAGGGCTCGAACCCGTGTCCCCTGCATTAGCAGGCAGATTCTCAACCACTGCGCCACCAGGGAAGCCCCCTGTACCACATGATTTTGATATATGTTTATATTGTGAAAGCATTCCCACCCATCTAGTTAATTAACCCATCTATAACCTTACATATTTATTCTTTACTTACTGCTATTTAAAAGAAGTAACATACCATCCATCTGTGCTATCGATCTCAACTTCTTCTGCCTTCCTCTGAAACTTAGTGCCGTCAATAAATGCCCTTTTGTTAGTCAAATCTTTACTTTCCTGCTTCACTAGTTACTCACTTCCCTACCGCTTACAAATGTGTTGAGGACTTCCCACTCCTAATATGCCTTCTCTTGATTCTCCTTCCAATTAGAAGTACTTACTAATCACTTTTCTTTCATTGACAAGCATCTTGAAAGCTTTAACTGCATTGTTTCTATCTCTTTAGTACGATGTTACCATCACTTCAAATGGAAAATTCAAAACACATGGTGTATTATGAGAGAATAAATTGAAATTGGAAGTGTTCCAGAAAATCTAGAACAGGTTACCCTGATTCCTACCTATGAACTGAACTCAACCACAATTTTACTGAAAATGCTCTCTTAATAGTCCCCAGTATCGTTCTAGCATCAAATCCAAAATAATTTATCTCATTGCCCTTGAACTCTTTCTGGAAATTTACAATTGTTGATATTTTTGATATCCTTTCCCTTAGTACGTGACAGTTAATCCTCTCTTCCACCTCTTGTGGCTTCTTCATCTTTCACTAACTTCCTTTCCTCTTATTCCACAAGAGTGCACATTCTGTAATGCTCCTATTCATGGAGCTCTACTTTCAATGCTTGATGAAGAAATCTAATGTCTTTAACTAGTTGTTTGACAGCCACATTTGCAACTACGGCTCCCAGATTTGTATCCAATGCCCTGATTTTCTATGAACTCAGGCCAACATTTCTTTTTCTTTTTTTAAAAAAAATTATTTATTTATTTTTGGCTGTGCTGGGGCTTCATTGCTGTGCGTGGGCTTTCTCTAGTTGTGGCAAGCGGGGGCTACTCTTCGTTGTGGTGCACGGGCTTCTCACTGCGGTGGCTTTTCTTGTTGAGGAGCACGGGCTAGGTGTGCAGGCTTCAGTAGTTGTGGCTTGCAGGCTTCAGTAGTGTGGCGCACAGGCTTAGTTGCTCCACGACATGTGGGATCTTCCCAGACAAGGGCTTGAACCCATGTCCCCTGAATTGGCAGGTGGATTCTTAATCACTGTGCCACCAAGGAAGCCCCAGACCAACATTTCTAATTGTGGATCATTCCCACAATTTAAGTATCTACAACTTAACACACCTGAGGTTAAATCACTCTCTGTTGTGCCAGCCATAAAATCAGTTTATCTTTATTTCTGTCAATGATGCCTCCATTTGTTCAGTCTTCCAGGCTTGAGTACTCAGTGGCATTTTTGATGCCATTCTTTTTCTGTCTCTCCACAACCTATCCATTGCCCTGGCCATCTTATCACTCTCCCTTGTGTTCTTTATTATTTGTTTTCTTCACAATTTGTAAATATCATATTTATTTGCTTGTCTACTTATTTATTCCCTTGCTGGAAAGTAAATTTTGTGAGATTAGGGACAATACCTACCTAACTCAACCTTGTATCTCCAGCTTCTAGCACAATGCCTGGTTTGTAGTATTTCTTAATAAAACTCTGCTGAATGAATGAATGAATGAGTGGAAGTTTGTTGATTATTTTCCAGGATGTTTCCAATTTTTCCATTCTTTTGAGTTGCCATCCCCACCACTTTAGTTCAGCCCTTGTCACTGATTGTTGAGATTATTGCAATAGCATCCTACGTGGTCCATCCTCATTCCTTCCCCTGAGCTGTCCCTGCTATGGGACAGAATTCCTCTCCTTTTAGTAAGAGACGTTCTTGTAGGAAAAAAATTAGTTCAGCTCCTGTAGATGATCATTAAAGGTCTTCTGTACTTAGTGCCAACTTTTCCATTCACTGTCCCCATTAGTCCCCATTCATACAAGTCAAGAGCTACATGGCACAAGACCAGTTATGTAACTTTTGGTTACCTTTGATCAAGAGTTGTTATTCCTGGGAAAGGGACTTTGACAAATATAGTCCAAAGGCTATATGATCATTATCAATTCTGTAGTTATGAGAAATTATTAATATAAGTTAGAACTCCACCTTTATATTCAGACTCTTCTCTAGAATCTATTTTACCAACAATGGGAAGGGGAAGTATAGGAGGAATAGAATTAAGACAATACTTTAGGAATACGTTGTGGTTATGGAGGGAGGAGCTAGAAACAAAACTGCAAAACTGCCAGAAAAGTACATGAGCATATATTATTTCCCTAAGTAGCAAGGAAGAAGGGAAATCTGTGTGTTTGGGAAGGTTGGTTGCAACAAGGAGACTCTGGAATAAATTTAATGTAATTTAATCACTTAGATGATTCTTTTCCTTTCTAAAATTGCAATTGCAAAGTCCCACTTAATTTTACTTATGGTAAAGTCACCTGAATCTGGATGGAATTAATGATTTGGCACATTGCTGATCAAGCAGAGATGGTCCCACAGTAGACGTAGAGAAACATTGTTGAATGAATGGATAACTCTCCTATCTAAGCACAGTGTTTGGCATAGCAAGTGAAGAAAGATAATGTAACTGGTGAATAAGTAACTTGGAATTCTAGGAGGGGCAGATTAAAAAAGTTCAAGGGCACAGTAATATGGAGACTTTATAAATGATACTTAGAGACTGAGTATTTATTGAGTGAAGTAAATGTAGGGAAACTGATTGGGTAGCAAGACTTTGGAAGACTATAGTGCTGGTTGGAATTCTGATCTGTCATTTACTTTCTCTATGGCCTTGGATTTTTATTCCTCAGTTTTCTCATCGGCAACATGGGGAATATTTGTTCTTGCAGGATTATTATAACCTTGGGATGCTAAGTAAAACACCCAATTTGGCGCCTGGTACTTTGCATGTCACCTTTTACCTGGTCGACAAATGGTAACTATTGTCGCTAGTATTTAGCTAAGGAGTCTAGAGAACATCTCCCTGGAAATACTCAAGATGAAAATAAATAGTTGGTGATATGGATAGTTTAGATTTCCTCACTTTCCTGGTGATAGACCAGGTAATCTTTTATGGTGCATCACAACTATGAAGTAGCATTTTATGTGAAATACACAAGCCAATTTACAAATAATATGGCTAAATTATTGTTTTGGTGACTTTCATCTAAAATTTGGAGATGTGGAATTAAATCGTGGGTAAAAATGTTGCTTGCCAATTGCACATGTAACTGAGTGCAACAGTGTTGTCAGGATGGAAAGGGCCAGGATAATATTTCTGTTCTCACAGAAAAGCAGTGAGATGTGGATGAGAGGCGGCTGCCCAGATGACATCCTATGGGATAACTTTGTAGAAGACTCTGATATTAACGACTGATTATCTTTATCTCTTGCGCCATTGTAGCAGATCCCTGGAAGTATTTGCTTTGCCTTCATTCCAAAGAGTGATTGCTGAGTAAAGCTAAGGAACCTTGTGATATGCAATTTCAACTGTTTGAGAGACATTTTGAAATATCTTTATAGAGTGTTTATTCCTAAAGAATCTAATTGTGCTTTAATGGCTAATAAATCACGTTCACCTGAAAGGATGTTCAAAACCATCATCCCCTCTCCAAAGGTTCAAAATTTGCTTTACTTGTCTCTATCGACCACTTTTCACTAAAAGGTTAATGGTATTTCATTGATTTCCCAGTAAAGGTACTCTCTACAGACCGTGTGAATACCAATATAATTTTATATGTATTATAGCAGAAATGTATCAAGACTAATAGTTTTTTCTTTAACTGAAACATATTTTAAACCACAAAACATTTTAAAGATTCATGTACTCTGGAAAATATTTAATACTATGTAAGGGAACTTGAATTTTCATAGCATTCAGGATGTATGGAAGGCTGTCGAGCTTATTTGTTTTCTTAAATATATTTTTCTCTCCCAATACATGTTCCGTCCTCTGTACTATCACTTGAAGTTTGGAAAATATGTCTTGCTTTAGGAAATTGTGATTAAAAAAATCTGAATTCATAAGCTAGGTACATTTCTTTACCAAAGAATTCACCATGACTTGTATGATGTGATTTTGAGAGTCACAAGTCCTTGATTCAGGTCCTCCTTCTACTACTTATTAGTTGCATTAACTAAAGAAAATCATCTAGTTTATGTGTGTTTCAGTTTCCTAATCCATACAATAGGGATAATGATATATTTGCTTATTTAATGTAAACAGCCAGCATGAGGATCACATTAGAAATGCTTTGTAGGTCTTCCCTGGTGGCGCAGTGGTTAAGAATCCGCCTGCCAATGCAGGGGACACAGGTTTGAGCCCTGGTCCAGGAAGGTCCCACATGCCGCAGAGCAGCTAAGCCCATGCACCACAACTACTGAGCCTGCACTCTAGAGCCCGCGAGCCACAACTACTGAGCCCGTGTGCCACAACTACTGAAGCCCATGCACCTAGAGCCTGTGCTCTGCAGCGGGAGAGGCCACTGCAGTGAGAGGCCAGCACACTGCAATGAAGAGTGGCCCCTGCTCACAACTGGAGAGAGCCCACGCGCAGCAATGAAGACCCAACACAGCCAAAAATAAAAATAAATAAATTTATAAAAAAAAAAAAAGAAATGCTTTGTAAAATTTAAGTATAATTAAATTAATGGTGTCATTTATTATTATTTAATTATTAATTAACCCACCCCCCAGTCTGAGATATAATTGACATTTAACATTAAGTTTAAGATGTACAATGTGATGATTTGATGTATGTGTATACTGCAAAATGATTACCATGCTAAAATTAGTTAACACATCAACTCAGATAATCACCATTTTTTGGGGGGGGTGTGGGGAGAACAGTTTAGATCTACTCTCTTAGCACCATTCAAGTATATCATACCATATTGTTAACTGTAGTTACCATGCTCTAAATCAGATCCTCAGACTTATTCATCTTATAGTTGGAAGTTTGTATCCTTTGACTAACATCTCTCCATTTCCTCCACAGCAAAGCCCCTGGCAACCACCATTCTATACTCTGTTCATATGAGTTTGGCTTTTTTAGATTCCACATAAAAGTGATCATACAGTATTTGTTTTTCTCTCTCTGGCTAATTACTTTAGCATAATGCCCTCATATTCCTTCCATGTTGTTTAAAATGGCAGGATTTCCTTCTTTTTAAAGGGTGACTAATTATCTATATACCTATCACATTTTCTTTATCCATTCATCTGTTGATGGACACTTAGGATGCTTCCATGTTTTGGCTATTGTAAATAATGCTGCAATGAACATGGGAGTGCAGATACCTCTTCAAGACAGATGGATCATATGGTAGTTCTATTTTTAATTTTTTTGGGGAACCTCCATACTGTTTTCCATAGTGCCTACAGCAACTCACATTCCCACCAACAGTGCCCAAAGTTCCCTTATCTCCACACTCTCACCAGCACTTGTTACCTCTTGCTTTTTGGATGATAGCCATTCTAACAAGTATGAATTGATATCTCGTTTTGGTTTTGATTCACATTTCCTTGATGATTAATTATGTCGAGCACCTTTTCATGTACCTGTTGGCCATTTGAATGTCCTCTTTGGAAAAATCTCTGTTCAGTTCCTCTGTCCATTTAAAAATTAGATTTAGTTTTCTGTTATTGAGTTATATGAGTTCCTTATGTATTTTGGAAATTAACCCCTCATCTGATATGTGCTTTGCAAATATTTCTCCTACTCCACAGATTGACTTTTCATTCTGTTGATTGTTTCCTGTGCTGTGCAGAAGTTTGATGTAACCCTACTGGTTTATTTTTGCTTTTATTGTTTGTGCTGTCCATGTCATATCCAAAAAATGATTGCCAAGAGCAAAGCCAAGGAAATTTTCGCTATGTTATCTTCCAGGAGTTTTAAGGTTTCAGGTCTTATGTTTAAGTTTTTAATCCATTTGTAGTTAATTTTTGTATATTGTGTAAGATAGGAGTCCAGTTTTATTCTTTTGCATGTGATTATCCAGTTTTCCCAATACCATTCATTGAAGAGACTATCTTTTCCCTTTAAATATTCTTGGCTCCTTTGTCAAATATTAGTTGACTATCTATACATGATCTTATTTCTGCGTTCTTGACTTTATTCCATTTGTCTATGTGTCTATTTTTATGCTAGTACCATAGTGTTTTGATTAATCTAGGTTTTAATATAGTTTGAAATCAGGAGTGCAATGCTTCTAGCTCTGTTCTTTCTCAAGACTGTATTGTCTATTTGGGGTCTTTTGTGTTCTGTATGAATTTTAGAATTTTTTTTTTATTTCTGTGAAAAATGTCATTGGAATTTTGATAGGGATTGCACTGAATCTATAGATTCAGTGCTTTGGGTAGTATGGACATTTTAACAATTTTAATTCTCTAATCCATGAACATGGGATATCTTTCCATTATTTGTGTCTTCTTTGATTTCTTTCATTAATGTGTTATAGTTTTCAGTGTACAGATCTTTCAGCACCTTAGTTACATTTATTCCTAAATATTTTTTCAGATACTTTGTTAGTGTATAGAACATAACTGATTTTTCTATGTTGACTTTATATCCTGCAAATTTACTGAATTTGTTTATTAGTTTTAACAGTTTTCTTGGTGAAGCCTTTACGATTTTCTACATATAATTGTCTCTTGAATAATGTTGGGATTAGGGGCACCAGCCTCCTGTGTGGTTGAAAATACACATATAACTTTACAGTTGGTCCTTCAAATCTGTTTCTGCATCCTTGGATTCAACCAACCATAGATTGTGTAGACTGTTGTACATATTTATTAAAAAAAAATCCATATATAAGTGGACCCATGTAATTCAAAACCATGTTGTTCAAGTGTCGAGTGTGTAAGATCATATTATCTGCATATGGAGACCATTTTACTTCTTCCTTTCCAATTTGTATGCCTTTTTATTTCTTTACTTGCCTAATGTTCTGACTAGGATTTCCATGCTATGTTGAATAGGAGTGGTAGGGATGAGCACCTTTGTCTTGTTCCTTATCTTAGAGGAAAAATTTTCAGCCGTTTACCATTGAGTATGATGTTAGCTGTGGGCTTGTCATATATGTCATACCTTTATAATGTTGAGGTATGTTCATTCTATACCCAAGTTGTTGAGAATTTTTATCATAAAAGCATGTTAAATTTTGTCAAGTTCATTTTCTGAGATGATCATATGATTTTTATGTTTTATTCTATTAATGTGGTGTATCACATTTACTGATTTGTGTATGTTGAACTATCCTCGCATCCCTGGGATAAATCCCATTCGATCATGTATAATACTTTTAATGTGCTGTTGAATCGAATTTAATGTGCTGTAGTATTTGGTAGAGAATTTTTGCATCTATATTCATCAGGTATATTGTCCTGTAGTTTTCATTTTTTTCTTTTTGCTTTTTTAAAAATTGTAGTAGTAAGCCTTAGAGCATTCTTCCTAAGCTGTCTTTTCTGCAATTTGTAAGTTTTAATTTTTTATACAATTTTTAAAGATTGCTTTACATTTACAGTTATTACAAAATATGGGCTATATTCCCTGTATTGTACAAGCTTATCTTACACCCAATAATTTGTACCTACCACTCCCCCACCCCTATACTGCCCCTTCCCTCACTGGTAACTACTAGTTTGTTCTCTACATCTGTGAGTCTGCTTCTTTTTTTTTCATTTTTTATAGTGTCCTTGTCTAGCTTTGGTATCAGGGTAATGCTGGCCTCTTAAATGAGTTTGGGAGTGTTCCTTTCTTTTCTATATTTTGGAAGAGTGTTAGAAGGATTGACATTAATTCTTCCTTAAATATTTGGTAGAACTCACCAGTGAAACCATCTGGTCCTGGGCTTTCCCTTGTTGGGAACTTTTTGATTAATGATTCAAACTTCTTATTCATTGCTGGTGTGTTCATAACTTCTATTTCTTCATGATTCAGCCTTGGTAGGTTGTTGATTTCAAGGAACTAAACGATTTTTTCTATGTTATTCAATTTATTGGCATATAATTGTCCCTAGTACTTTTTAATGATTCTTTGTTTTCCTGTGGTATCAGTTGTAATGTCTCATCTTTCATTAGTGATTTTATTTGAGTCCTCTTTTTCTTAATCTTGCTAAAATTTGTCTGTTTTGTTTCACTTAAAAAAACCCCCAGCTCTTAGTTTTATTGATCTTCTCTATTTTTATTTCTGCTCTTTTTATTTTATTTTATTTTCTTACAACTTTATTGGAGTATAATTGCTTTACAGTATTGTGTTAGTTTCTGCTGTATAACAAAGTGAATCAGCTATATGTATACATATATCCCCATATCCCCTCCCTCTTGAGCCTCCCTCCCACCCTCCCTATCCCACCCATCTAGGTGGTCACAGAGCACCAAGCTGATCTCTCTGTGCTATGCAGCTGCTTCCCACTAGCTATCTATTTTACACTTGGCAGTGTATATATGTCCATGCCACTCTCTCACTTTGTCACAGCTTACCCTTCCCTCTCCTCATGTCCTCAAGTCCATTCTCTACGTCTGTGTCTTTATTCCTGTCCTGCCCCTAGATTCTTCACAACCATTTTTTTTAGATTCCATATACATGTGTTAGCATACGGTATTTGTTTTTCTCTTTCTGACTTACTTCACTCTGTATGACAGACTCTAACTCCATCCACCTCACTACAAATAACTCAATTTCGTTTCTTTTTATGTCTGAGTAATATTCCATTGTATATATGTGCCACATCTTCTTTATCCATTCATCTGTTGATGGACACTTAGGTTGCTTCCATGTCCTGGCTATTGTAAATAGTGCTGCAATGAACATTGTGGTACATGTCTGTCTTTGAATTATGGTTTTCTCAGGGTATGTGCCCAGTAGTGGGATTGCTGGGTCATCTGGTAGTTCTATTTTTAGTTTTTTAAGGATCCTCCATACTGTTCTCCATAGTGCTGTATCAATTTACATTCCCACCAACAGTGCAAGAGGGTTCCCTTTTCTCCACACCCTCTCCAGCATTTATTGTTTGTAGTTATTTTGATTATGGCCATTCTGACTGGTGTGAGGTGATATCTCATTATAGTTTTGATTTGCATTTCTCTAATGATTAATGATGTTGAGCATTCTTTCATGTGTTTGTTGGCAATCTGTATATCTTCTTTGGAGAAATGTCTGTTTAGGTCTTCTACCCATTTTTGGATTGGGTTTTTTGTTTTTTGTTATTGAGCTGCATGAGCTGCTTGTAAATTTTGGAGATTAATTCTTTGTCAGTTGCTTCATTTGAAAATATTTTCTCCCATTCTGAGGGTTGTCTTTTGGTCTTGTTTATGGTTTCCTTTGCTGTGCAAAAGCTTTAAAGTTTCATTAGGTCCCATTTCTTTATTTTTGTTTTTATTTCCATTTCTCTAGGAGGTGGGTCAAAAATGATCTTGCTGTGATTTATGTCATCGAGTGTTCTGCCTATGTTTTCCTCTAAGAGTTTGATAGTGTCTAGCCTTGCATTTAGGTCTTTAATCCATTTTGAGTTTATTTTTGTGTATGGTGTTAGGGAGTGTTCTAATTTCATACTTTTACATGTACCTGTCCAGTTTTCCCAGCACCACTTATTGAAGAGGCTGTCTTTTCTCCACTGTATATGCTTGCCTCCTTTATCAAAGATAAGGTGACCATATGTGCGTGGGTTTATCTCTGAGCTTTCTATCCTGTTCCATTGATCTATATTTCTGTTTTTGTGCCAGTACCGTACTGTCTTGATGACTGTAGCTTTGTAGTATAGTCTGAAGTCAGGGAACCTGATTCCTTCAGCTCCATTTTTCATTGTCAAGATGGCTTTGGCTATTCGGGGTCTTTTGTATTTCCATACAAATTGTGAAATTTTTTGTTCTAGTTCTATGAAAAATGCCAGTGGTAGTTTGATGGGGATTGCATTGAATCTGTAGATTGCTTTGGGTAGTATAGTCTTTTTCACAGTGTTGATTTTTCCAATCCAAGAACATGGTATATCTCTACATCTCTTGTATCATGTTTGTTTTCTTTCATTAGTGTCTTATAGATTTCTGCATACAGGTCTTTTGTCTCCTTAGGTAAGTTTATTCCTAGGTATTTTATTCTTTTTGTTGCAGTGGTAAATGGGAGTGTTTCCTTAGTTTATCTTTCAGATTTTTCATTGTTAGTGTGTAGGAATGCAAGAGATTTCTGTGCATTAATTTTGTATCATGCTACTTTGCCAAATTCATTGATTAGCTCTAGTAGTTTTCCGGTAGCTTCTTTAGGATTCTCTATGTATAGTATCATGTCATCTGCAAACAGTGACAGTTTTACTTCTTCTTTTCTGATTTGGATTCCTTTTATTTCCTTTTCTACTCTGATTGCCATGACTAAAACTTCCAAAACTATGTTAAATAATAGTGTTGAGGGTGGACACCCTTGTCTTGTTCCTTATCTTAGAGGAAATGGTTTCAGTTTTTCACCATTGAGAACGATGTTGGCTGTGGGTTTGTCATATATGGCGTTTATTATGTTGAGGTATGTTCCCTCTATGCCTACTTTCTGGAGAAGTTTTTGTCATAAATGGGTGTTGAATTTTGTCATAAGCTTTTTCTGCATCCTTTGAGATTACCATATGATAATCCTTTTAATCCTTCAGTTTGTTAATATGGTGTATCACATTGTTTGATTTACATATACTGAAGGATCCTTGCATTCCTGGAATGAACCCCACTTGATCATGGTGTATGATCCTTTTAATGTGCTGTTGGTTTCTGTTTGCTAGTATTTTGTTGATTTTTGCACCAATGTTCATCAGTGATATTGGCCTGTAGTTTTGTTTTGTGACATCTTTGTCTGGTTTTGGTATCAGGGTGATGGTGGCCTCATAGAATGAGTTTGGGAGTGTTCCTCCCTCTGCTGTATTTTGGATGAGTTTGAGAAGAATAGGTGTTAGCTCTTCTGTAAATGTTTGATAAAATTCGCCTGTGAAGCCATCTGATCCTGGGCTTTTGTTTGTTGGAAGATTTTTAATCAGAGTTTTAATTTCAGTGCTTGTGATTGGTCTGTTCAGATTTTCTATTTCTTCATGGTTCAGTCTTGGAAGCTTGTACTTTTCTAAGAATTTGTCCATTTCTTCGAGGTTGCCCATTTTTTTGGCATAGAGTTGCTTGTAGTAATCTCTCATAATCCTTTGTATGTCTGCAGTGTCAGTTGTTACTTCTTTTGCATTTCTAATTCTGTTGATGTGAGTCTTCTCCCTTTTTTCTTGATGAATCTGGCTAATGGTTTATCACTATTGTTTACCTTCTCAAAGAACCAGGTTTAAGTTTTATTGATCTTTGCTATTGTTTCCTTCATTTCTTTTTCATTTATTTCTGATCTGATCTTTATGATTTCTTTCCTTCTGCTAACTTTGGTTATTTTTTGTTCCTCTTTCCCTAATTGCTTTAGGTGTAAGTTTAGGTGGATTAGTTGAGATTTTTCTTGTTTCTTGAGGTAGGATTGTATTGCTCTAATCTTCCCTCTTAGATCTGCTTTTGCTGCATCCCATAGGTTTTGGGTCGTCGTGTTTTCATTGTCATTTGTCTCTAGGTATTTTTTGATTTCCTCTTTGATTTCTTCAGTGATCTCTTGGTTATTTAGTAGCGTGTTTTTTAGCCTCCACGTGTTTGTATTTTGTACCTTTTTTCCCCTGTAATTGTGGTCGGAAAAGATAGTTGTTTCAATTTCAATTTTCTTAAATATACCGAGGCTTTATTTGTGACCCAAGATACGATCTGTCCTGGAGAATGTTCCATGAGCACTTGAGAAGTAAGTGTGTTCCGTTGTTTTTGGATGGAATGTCCTATAAATATTAATAAGTTCATTTGCTGTAATGTGTCACTTAAAGCTTTTGTTTCCTTATTTATTTTCATTTTGGATGATCTGTCCATAGGTGAAAGTGAGGTGTGAAAGTCCCGTACTATTATTGTGTTACTGTCAATTTCCCCTTTTATGGCTGTTAGTATTTGCCGTATGTATTGAGGTGCTCCTATGTTGGGTGCGTATATATTTACAAGTGTTGTATCTTCTTCTGGGATTGATCCCTTGATCACTATGTAGTGTCCTTCTTTGTCTCTTGTAGTAGTCTCTCTTTTAAAGTCTATTTTGTCTGATATGAGTATTGCTACTCCAGCTTTCTTTTGATTTCCATTTGCATCAAATATCTTTTTCCATCCCCTCACTTTCAGCTTGTATGTGTCCCTAGGTCTGAAGTGTGTCTCTTGTAGACAGCATATATATGGGTCTTGTTTTTGGATCCATT
Source organism: Balaenoptera physalus (assembly GCF_965194825.1). NCBI lineage: Eukaryota > Metazoa > Chordata > Mammalia > Artiodactyla > Balaenopteridae > Balaenoptera > Balaenoptera physalus. The sequence goes on from NC_138883.1 coordinate 51,065,439, forward strand.
CAGCCAGTCTCTGTCTTTTGGTTGGAGCATTTAATCCATTTACATTTAAGGTAATTATCGATATGTATGTTCCTATTACCATTTTCTTAATTTTTTGATATTGTTTTTGTAGGTCTTTTCCTTCTTTTGTGTTTCCTGCCCAGAGAAATTTCTTTAGCATTTGTTGTAAAGCTGGTTTGGTGGTACTGAATTCTTTTAACTTTTGCTTGTCTGTAAAGATTTTAATTTCTCCGTTGAATCTGAATGAGATCCTTTCTAGGTAGAGTAATCTTGGTTGTAGGTTTTACCCTTTCATTGCTTTAAGTATGTCCTGCCACTCTCTTCTGGCTTGCAGTGTTTCTCCTGAAAGATTAGCTCTTAAACTTAAGGGGATTCTCTGGTATGTTATTTGTTGCTTTCCCATTGCTGCTTTTAATATTTTTTATTATTTAATTTTTGATAGTTTGATTAATGTGTGTATTGGCATGTTTCTCCTTGGGTTTATCCTGTATGGGAGTCTCTGTGCTTCTTGGACTTGACTGACTGTTTCCTTTTCCATGCTAGGGAAGTTTTCAACAGTAATCTCTTTAAATATTTTCTCAGACCCTTTCTTTTTCTTCTCTTCTTCTGGGACCCCTATAATTTGAATGTTGGTGCATTTAATGTCGTCCCAGAAGTCTCTGAGACTGTTCTCAATTCTTTTCATTCTTTTTTCTTTATGTGCTAGTTATTTCCACTATTTTTCTTCCAGGCAGGTCACTTATCCGTTCTTCTGCCTCAGTTATTCTGCTATTGATTCCTTCTAGAGAATTTTTAATTTCATCTATTGTCTTGTTCATCATTGTTTGTTTGCTCTTTAGTTCTTCTGGGTCCATGTTAAACATTTCTTGTATTTTCTCCATTCTATTTCTGAGATTTTTGATCATCTTTAGTATCATTACTCTGAATTCTTTTTCAGGTAGACTGTCTATTTCCTCTTCATTTGTTTGGTCTGGTGGCTTTTTTGTTTGTTTGGTCTGGTGGCTTTTTACCTTGCTCTGTCATCTGCTGCATATTTCTCTGTTTTCTCATTTTGTTTAACTTACTGTGTTTGGGGTCTCCTTTTCGCAGGCTGCACGTTTGTAGTTCTTTTTATTTCTGGTGTCTGCCCGCAATGGGTGAGGTTTGTTCAGTGGCTTGTGTAGGCTTCCTCGTGAGGAGGACTGGTGCCTGTGTTCTGGTAGGTGGGTCTGGATCTTGTCTTTCTGGTGAGCATGGCCATGTCCAGTGGTGTGTTTTGGGGTGTCTGTGAATGTAGTATGACTTTAGGCAGCCTGTCTGCTAATGGGTGGGGTTGTGTTCCTATCTTGCTAGTTATTTGGCATGGGGCGTCAAGCACTGGAGCTTGCTGGCCGTTGGATGGAGCTGGGTCTTAACATTGAGACAGAAATCTCTAGGAGAGCTCTTGCTGCTTAATATTACATGGCACTGGGGGTGTCTGGTGGTCCAGCATCCTGGACTCGGCTCTCCCACCTTGGAGGCTCAGGGCCAACACCTGGCTGGAGCACCAAGACCCTGCCACCCACACAGCTTGGAAGAAAAGGAAGAACAAACCAAAACAAAAAACGAACAGACAGAACCCCAAGACAAATGGTAAAAGCAAAACTAAACAGACAAAATTACACGAAGATCATACACACACACTCTCACAAAAAGAGAAAAAAAAAAGGAAGAGAGCAACCAAACCAATAAACAAACCCACAGATAAAAACAATCACTAAAAAGTAAACTATGATAAACATGAAACCAAAAACAAATCGAACGCAGAAAGCAAACACCGCTCCACAGTTGCCCCCAAAGTCCACCGCCTCAATTTTCGGAACACTCATTGTCCATTCAGATATTCCACACATGCAGGGTTTACCAAGCCCATTGCAGGGATTTAGTCCGCTGCTCCTGAGGCTGCACGGAGAAATTTCCCTTTCTCTTCTTTGTTCACACAGCTCCTTCGGTTCAGCTTCTGTTTTGGCCCCACCTCTGCGTGTAGGCCGCCCTCAGGCATCTGTTTCCTGCCCAGACAGGAGGGGGTTAAAGCAGCGGTTGGTTAGGGCTTTCTTGCTCACTCAGGCTGTGGAGAGGGAGGGGTACGGTGGTCACAATTGAAATGCGGTGTGTGCCTGTGGAGGCAGAGGCTGGCGTGACGTTGCAACAGCCTGATGCATGCCGTGTGTTCTCCTGGGGAATTTGGCCCTGGATGACGGGACTCTGGCAGTGGTGAGCTGCACAGGCTCCCAGGAGGGTGACCCGTGCTTGCACACAAGATCCTTGCTGGCAGCAGGAGCAGCAGTAGTGGTCTGTGCCCGCCTCTGGGGTCTTAGATGATAGCTGCGGCTTGCACCCATCTCTGGAGCTCGCTTAGGCAGTGCTCTGTCTTCTGTGGGCACATGGAGCAGGAATCCCCTCTCCTTGTGCACCCCGAGACAATGGTCTTTTGCCTCTCTGGCAAGTCCAGACTTTTTCCCAGACTCCCTCCCAGCTAGCTGTGGTGCACTAGCCCCCTTCAGGCTGTCTTTACGCAGCCAACCCCAGTTCTCTTCCTGGGGTCTGACATCCGAAGCCTGAACCTCAGCTCCCAGCCCCAACCCTCCCTGGCAGGTGAGCAGACAAGTGTGTCAGGCTGGTGAGTGCTGGTTGGCAACAGTCCTCTGTGCAGGGATCTCTCTGCTTTGCCTTCTTCACTCTTGTTGCTGTGCTCTCCTCTGTGGCTCTGAAGACCCCTGCCCCCTGCCATGTCCCTGCCAGTGAGGGGGCTTCCTAGTGTGTGGAAACTGTTCCTCCTTCACAGCTCCCTCCCAGAGGTGCAGGTCCTGTCCCTATTCTTTTGTCTTTATTTTTTCTTTTTTCTTTTGCCCTACCCAGGTACGTGGGGATTTTCTTGCCTTTTTGGAAGTCTGTGGTCTTTTGCCAGCATTCAGTAGGTGTTCTGTATGTATTGTTCCACATGTAGATGTATTTGTGGGGAGGAAGGTGATTTCCGTGTCTTACTCCTCTGCCATCTTGAAGGTCTCTCCTCTGTTTTATTTATTTATGTCTAATCTTTGTTATTTCCTTCCTTCTGTTAACTTTGGGCTTTGTTCTTTTTCTAGTAATTGAAGTGTGAAATTAAATTGTTCATTCAAGATCTTTCTTTTTTCTTAATTTAGGTGTTTATCCCTGTAATGGTCCCTCTTAGACCTGTTTCTGGGGCATCCCATAAATTTTAGTATCTTGTATTTTCATTTTGTTTGTCTGATACTTTCTAATTTCCCTTTTTAATTTCTTCTTTTACTTAATGGTTGTTCAGGATTGTGTTTAATTTTTACGTTCTTGTGAGTTTTCCAGTTTTCCTCTTGTTATTGATTTCTAGTTTGATAACATTGTGGTCTGAAATTGAAGATTTCAATCTTCTTAAATTTTCTAAGACTTGTTTTTAATCTAACATATGATCTATTCTGGAGAACGTTCCATGTGAAATGGAGAAAAATGTTTATTTGCTGCTGATGGATGGAATGTTCTGTATATATCTGTTAGTTTCATTTGGTCTATAGTGTTATTTATGTCCACTCTTTCCTTACTGATTTTCTGTCTGGATGATCTGTTTATTGTTGTAAGTCAGATATTAAAATCCCTATTATTATATTGGTGTCATTTTCCCCTTCAAACCAGTTATTATTTGCTTAATCTATTTAGATGCTCCAATATTGAGTGAATATATATTTACAGTTGTTATATGCTCGTGATAAATTGACCTCTTTATTATAAAATAATGACATTCTTTTTCTCTTGTTACGGTTTCTGATTTAAAGTGTATTTTGTCTGATATTAAGTATAGCTATCCCCATTCTCTTTTGGTTTCCACTTGCATGAAATATCTTTTTCCATCCCCTCAAAGGTGAAATGATTGTCCTTAAAACTGAAGTGAGTCTTCTGTAGGCAACTTTAGTTAGGTCTTTTTTTTTAATTCATCCATCCACTCTATGCCTTTAGATTGGAGAATTTAATCCAGTTATATTTAAAGTACTAATTGATAGGTAAGGACGTACTAATGCCATCTTATTAGTTGTTTTCTGACTGTAGTTTCCTTGTTCTTTCTTCTCTTGCTATCTTCCTTTGTGAACTGATAATTTTCTATAGTGGTGTGTTTTGATTTCCTTATTTTTTGTGTACCTACTGTAGCTGTTTGCTGTGTGGTTACATCTAAAATATCTTTAGATATAGTAGTCTATTTTACACTGATAACAACTTAACTTCAACTGCATACAAAAACTCTACACTTTACTTCCCCCTGACATATTATATTTTGATGTTGTGCTTTACCTTTTTCAATTCTGCATTAACATATTACTATGTAGCATAGTTATTTTTAATACTTTTGTTCTTTAACCTATATACTAGGGTCAAGTGGTTAACATACAACCATATCACTTTAGTAATCTGAATTTGACTGTATATATATATTTTTTACTGTTGTTTTTTATATTTTCTTGTTACTAATTAGTATCCTTTCATTTCAGCTTGAAGAAATCCTTTCAGCATTTCTTATAAGGTAGATCTAGTGGTGATTAACTCCCTCAGCTTTTGTCTGTTTGGAAAAGTCTTTATCTCTCCTTAATTTCCAAAGGACAGCTTTGCTGGGTAAAATATTCTTAGTAACAGGTTTTTTTTTTTTTTCTTTTAGCACTTTGAATATATCACCCCACTCTCTCCTGGCCTGTAAGTTTCTACTGAGAAATCCACCGATAACCTTACTGGGGTTTTCTTGTATGTGGGGATTTTTTCCCTTTTGCTCCTTTTAAAATTCTCTTTTTTGTATTAAATTTTAGAGAGCTTTATTATAATGTGTCTTGGAGAAAATTGGTTTGAAAGTTTGGCCTATTAGCTTTTGAATTTGAAAGCTCACTTCAGATTTGGGAAGTTCTTAGCCATTATTTGTTTAAATAATCTTTCTGCCCCTTCTCCTTTTCTTCTTCCTCTAGGACTTCAGTAACATGTAGATTGTTTCTTTTAATGGTATCCTGTAGTTCACATAGTCTGTCTTCACTCTTTTTCATTCTTTTCTCCTTGTTCTTCTCTGACTGAATTAATTTCAAAGGATCTGGCTTTGACTTCACAGATTCTTTCTTCTGCTTGATCTAGGTTGAGATATTGATCCTCTCTATTGCATTTTTCACTTAATTCATTGTATTCTTCAGCTCCAGAATTTCTATTTGGTTCTTTTTTATGACTTCTGTCTCTTTGTTAAACTTTTCATTTTGTTTATGTATTTTCCTGATTTTTTTGAAATTGTCTTTCTGTGTTTCCTTCTAGCCTACTGAGCTTCCTTCAAACAACTATTCCAATTCCTTACTGGGTAAATTGAGGGTATTGGAAAATTATTATGTTGCTTTGGTGTTGTTTTCTTGGTTTTTCACGTTCCTAGATTCTTGTTTTGCTGCCTTCACATTTGAAGAAGCAGTAACCTCCTCAAGTCTTTAACGGCTATCTTCAAAAGAGAAATACCTTCCATTAGCCCTGTTAGGGATTCTGAAGCTTTCTCAGACTTTTTCTATGAATATGCCTGCTAGCAATATTTTCTCTCTTGTGGCAGAATTCTTAAGTTTGTATGCCTTATCTTGATCCTGTAAAGCCAGGCTGGGTGCTGACAGCTTCCCTTTTGCTTTCCCTGAGGTGGTGCTATATGCTCAAGTTCGTGTGGTTTCTCCCATGTCTGCAAGGTTGGGCTGCTTTCTGTGGATGCTCGCTAGCTGTCTGCAAAAGCTTGCTCTTCCCACCCTTGGAGGAGTGCACAGATTGCTCGTCTTGGGTTTGGGGGTTCTGTGGGTTTGGTGCATGGAGTGTTGGTGGTTTCATGGGCTAGATGCTGGAATTTGCAAGTGAGGCATCCCCAGTGATTTGTTGGCAGGCTTCCTGATGGAGTCTGTGAAGCACCTGGTAGGACCCACCTACCTTTGATAATTCTGTTCTGACCCTTGGCTGCTGTTCTCCCAGCCACTCTCTGCCCTAGTCCTGCAGTTCATGACTCAGTATTCTGGATGGGGTGAGAAAGAAGTTGGTCTCTTTAACAGTGTCCCACACAGCTGGGGAAGCTGTGGTGCTCACTCATGCATTCTCACTTTCCCTCACTTGAGAAATATGGGACAAGAAGGACTCTTTTGGCACTAAGCTCTGCTGTTTTGGGGGAGAGGTGTTGCAGGTAAAGTGAAGCTGTTCCTCTTATCCTGTTCAGTACTTCCAATCTCAGATATTTTTGCTCCAGTGGTGTGCTTGAACTCTGCTGAACTCCTGGATTTCCCCAAAGGCTCCCTTGTCCATGGGAGATTTTCTAAATTAGTGTTCTTCGGGGGCAAGATAGTAGAAATTCTTATTTTGTCATGATGATGACATCATCACTCCATAATTTAAATGCAACTTCTGGCTTGCTTTATATTAAAAAATGAGGAACATTATAATGTTATTAATTAACAAAGCCATTTTTATTTCAATTTAAAGTGACATGGGGCCTTGACTCTAAACTCTAATTCAGTTTTTGTTTCCATTAATAGTGAGTGACATGAAATTACATGAAATGAAAGTCTTGCATTTATTTGAATCAGATTTAGTTTTGCAAAATTGCATAGGGACTAAGGATATTCCTTTTGAGAGTCAAAATTATTAAAATATATCTGATGGATGGAAGTAGCCCCAACTAAGGTCAGCTGTAAGAAGGTACCAGCTCTTCAGGAAAAACTCATTATAATGTAAAGGCAGTTCTGGACTAGTGACTTGGGATCTCTACTAGGTCCTTGAGGGTTAAGGAGGAGGAATGATATGAAACTAAGACTATGAGGATTTTTTCTTATCAGTTCACCTTACTGTCAGCATGCCTTGAGAAAACTGGCTGTACATATTTGCAATGAAAAATTTTAATGCTCATGGAAGGAATGACCTCCTTCTGCAACCTGAGGAAACTTGCTACCTTGGCAGAATCTCGGCCAGCAGGAGGTGGTAATGACAAGGGTAAGAATCTTAACCCCAGTTGCAAAGCTTCAGCTTTCTAGGTTTTGTCAAGTGAAGACTCTAGAAAAATTTGTCATTAGCAGGGAGAAGGGGAGGAATATTTTCTGATTACCCAAATTTTGACTGTCTCTAATTTTTTGAGTGGTAAGAGCAGCGTCTGGCAATATGTTCTAGACCTATAGATATCCAGTGCTTTTCTGGACATCACTTCACCATGAAGACCAGACTTCAATGTGTATATGAGTCATCTGAGGATATTGTTAAAGTGTAGGTTCTAATTAGCCAGATATGGGGTGAATCCTGAGATTCTGCTTTTTCTCACAAGTTCCCAGGTGATGTTAATACTGCTGGCCTAAAGACCACACTTTGTGTAGCAGAGAGTGGTAGAAATATTTATGACCCCCAAGAAGATCCTATGCCTTAATCCCCAGGAGTATATTTCCTTACATGGCAAAAGAGACGTTGCAGATGTAATTAAGTTTACTAATCCATTGACCTTAAAATAGGAAGATTTCCTAGATTATCTGAGTGGGTCTAGTACAATTACGAGAGCTCTTAAAAGCAGAGAGCAGAGGAGAAGAACATTTCAGAGAGATTCCACAAGTGAGAAGGACTTGGAATATAATTGCTGGCTCGAAGGTGAAAGGACCAAGTGGAAAATATGAGAAGGAACTGAATTCTGCCCACATCCTGAATGTGTTTGTGAGTATTCTTTTCCAAAACATCCAGTAAGGCATGGAGCCCTGCCAACACCTTCAGTCAGAGTCCAGTTGAGCTATTTTGTGCCCAGAATTATGAGATACAGAAACTATGAGGTAATAAATAGGTATTGGCTTAATTGCTTCATTTGGGGTAATTTGTTATGACAGCAACAGAAAACTAATACACGAGGTAATCTAGAGCACCTAGAATCTAGGGTAGCATGAAATCCTCTTGCATTAACAGGGTGAATCTGAGTTCCAGATCCAGGGAAGATGTGAGAACAATCACAGTTGGCCCTTGCATTGACTGACCCTTAGGTTTCTCTGAGTTATTAAGGAAGGCAGGAACCTGACAGACCAAAGATCCTCTCACAATAGAGAGGTAGGGCCTTGGAGTCATATTAAAATACAATACTTAGAGAAATAGGAGGTTCTCCAAGCTGGCAAAATGGGACTTAAAGGTCATAAACTCTATATATATTACAAATAATATCTATGTACTGGGAGACAATTCTCTGTGGGCCTCTTGTATTTCTGCACTCTTGCAAGCAAAAGCACTGACAGCTTTTCCTGCAGACAGTCCTTTCAAGGATGTTTGTATAGTGAAAAGCCTTGGTAGATGGAGCTAGTGATGTCTTCCTCTGGGGCAGGGGCAGGTTTATTTACTGTCCAGTATAATAGAGATAATGTTTCCCTCTAGGGCAAAGGTAGGGCAGATTTGCTTGCTGTCTATTATAAAATATTGGGTTTGCTTTAGCTTAGTATTCCTTGGCTTGATGAAAACCAACTCTGTGCACACCATTTATGTGAGATGCTCAACATTACTGCATTGGGACTGGGGAAGCAAGGAGAACCAAAGTAAATGTGAAGCTCATGCTTGCTGTGCTGTGAGTAATCATGTCCTTTGTCTCTGACCTAGAAGTCTCTTCTGTCATTGGCCATGAAGCAGTGACAGGCTAATATGTTTGCTTGCAGATAAGTTATAACCTCAGACCTTCACAGTTCTTAAGTACGTATGAGTAAATTTGTGTGTGTTTAGACTTGTGTATGTGTGTGTGCATGCATTCAGATTCCAAATTTCACTTTTTTTATCTGTCAACAATTAAGTTGAAGAAGATTTACATATTGTGGGCTGTCTGAAGTTTCTCAATACCATGAATTCAATAGGTTTTTGGCTCTTAAGCTGTGCAGTGTGTACTGAATCTATTGCCATTAAAGAAATATTACATTCAATTAGCAAGACTCCAGCAGTTTTACTGAAATAAGCACCTATTTTTAAAAGTTATAACTTTTTTGTTATTTATTTTATCACCATGGTTAGCATTGTTAAGTACCATTATCTTTCCCAAATATTATATTATTTGGACTTTTTGGTTTTCTTGTATCCTTCCCATGAGTGGTTTTTTTGTTGTTGTTATTGTCGTGGTTGGAAATATCTTTGCTTCATTTAAATAATAATGATAGTAATGATAATGAGCTAGGTTTTGATTAAAAAGTTGTTTTTTATTCTTTTTTATTTTTTAAAAAATCTTTATTGGAGTATAATTGCTTTACAGTGTTGTGTTAGTTTCTGCTGTATAACAAAGTGAATCAGCTGTATGTATACATATATCCCCATATCTCCTGCCTCCTGAATCTCCCTCCCACCCTCCTTATCCCACCCCTCTAGGTAGTCACAAAGCACCAAGCTGATCTCCCTGTGCTATGCAGCTGCTTCCCAGTAGCTATCTATTTACATTTGGTAGTGTATATATGTCAATGCTACTCTCTTACTTCGTCTCAGCTTACCTTTTCCCCTCCCCATGTCCTCAAGTCCATTCTCTAAGTCTGCGTCTTTATTCCTGTCCTGCCCCTAGCTTCTTTAGAACCATTTTTTTTTTACATTCCATATATATGTGGTAGCATATGGTATTTGTTTTTCTCTTTCTGACTTACTTCACTCTGTATGACAGTCTCTAAGTCCACCCACCTCTCTATAAATAACTAAATTTTGTTTCCTTTTATGGCGGAGTAATATTCCACTGTATATATGTGCCACATCTTCTTTATCCATTCATCTGTCGATGGACACGTAGGTTGATTCCATGTCCTGGCTATTGTAAATAGTGTTGCAATGAACATTGTGGTACATGACTCTTTTTGAATTATGGTTTTCTCAGGGTATATGCCCAGTAGTGGGATTGCTGGGTCATATGGTAGTTCTATTTTTATCCTTTTAAGGAACCTCCATACTTTTCTCCACACTCTCTCCAGCATATATTGTTTGTAGATTTTTTGATGATGGCCATTCTGACTGGTGTGAGGTGATACCTCATTGTAGTTTTGATTTGCATTTCTCTAATGATTAGTAATGTTGAGCATCCTTTCATGTGTTTGTTGGCAATCTATATATCTTCTTTGGAGAAATGTCTATTTAAGTCTTCTGCCCATTTTTGGATTGGGTTTTTTGTTTTTTTGATATTGAGCTGCATGAGCTGCTTGTATATTTTGGAGATTAATCCTTTGTCAGTTGCTTCATCTGCAGATATTTTCTCCCATTCTGAGGGTTGTCTTTTCATCTTGTTTATGGTTTCCTTTGCTGTGCAAAAGCTTTTAAGTTTCATTAGGTCCCATTTATTTATTTTTGTTCTTATTTCCATTTCTCTAGGAGCTGGGTCAAAAAGGATCTTGCTATGATTTATGTCATAGAGGAAAACATAGGCAGAACACTCTAAGAGTTTGATGGTGTCTGGCCTTACATTTAAGTCTTTAATCCATTTTGAGTTTATTCTTGTGTATGGTGTTAGGGAGTGTTCTAAATTCATTCTTTTAACATGTAACCATCCAGTTTTCCCAGCACCACTTATTGAAGAGACTGTTTTTTCTCCATTGTATATTCTTGCCTCCTTTGTCAAAGATAAGGTGACCATATGTACGTGGGTTTATCTCTGGGCTTTCTATCCTGTTCCATTGATCTATATTTCTGTTTTTGTGCCAGTGCCATACTCTCTTGATTACTGTAGCTTTGTAGTATAGTCTGAAGTCAGGGAGCCTGATTCCTCCAGCTCTGTTTTTCATTCTCAATATGGCTTTGGCTATTCTGGGTCCTTTGTGTTTCCATACAAATTGTGAAATATTTTGTTCTAGTTCTGTGAAAAATGCCATTGGTAGTTTGATAGGGATTGCATTGAATCTGTAGATTGCTTTGGGTAGTATAGTCATTTTCACAATGTTGATTCTTCCAATCCAAGAACATGGTATATCTCTACATCTGTTGTATCATCTTTAATTTCTTTCATCAGTGTCTTATAGTTTTCTGCATACGGTCTTTTGTCTCCTTAGGTAGGTTTATTCCTAGGTATTTTATTCTTTTTGTTGCAGTGGTAAATGGGAGTGTTTCCTTAATTTCTCTATCAGATTTTTCGTTGTTAGTGTATAGGAAAGCAAGAGGTTTCTGTGCATTAATTTTGTATCCTGCTACTTTACCAAATTCATTGATTAGCTCTAGTAGTTTTCTGGTAGCTTTTTAAGGATTCTCTATGTATAGTATCATGTCATCTGCAAACAGTGACAGTTTTACTTCTTCTTTTCTCATTTGGATTCCTTTTATTTCCTTTTCTACTCTGATTGCCATTACTAAAACTTCCAAAACTATGTTGAGTAATAGTGTTGAGAGTGGACACCCATGTCTTGCTCCTGATCTTAGAGGTTTCAGTTTTTCACCATTGAGAATGATGTTTGCTGTGGGTTTGTCATATATGGCCTTTATTATGTTGAGGTATGTTCTCTCTATGCCTACTTTCTGGAGAAGTTTTTGTCATAAATGGGTGTTGAATTTTGTCAAAAGCTTTTTCTGCATCCTTTGAGATTACCATGGGATAATCCTTCAATTTGCTAATATGGTGTATCACATTGATTGATTTACATATACTGAAGAATGCTTGCATTCCTGGAATAAACCCCACTTGATTATGGTGTATGATCCTTTTAATGTGCTGTTGGTTTCTGTTTGCTAGTATTTTGTTGAGGATGTTTGCACCAATGTTCATAAGTGATATTGACCTGTAGTTTTCTTTTTTTGTGACATCTTTGTCTGGTTTTGGTATCAGGGTGATGGTGGCCTCATAGAATGAGTTTGGGAGTGTTCCTCTGCTGTATTTTGGAAGAGTTGGAGAAGGATAGGTGTTTTCTCTTTTCTAAATGTTTGATAGAATTCACCTGTGAAGTCATCTGGTCCTGGGCTTTTGTTGGAAGATTTGTAATCACAGTTTCAATTTCAGTGCTTGTGATTGGTCTGTTCAGATTTTCTATTTCTTAATGGTTCAGTCTTGGAAGATTGTGCTTTTCTAAGAATTTGTCCATTTCTTCCAGGTTGTCCATTTTATTGACATAGAGTTGCTTGTAGTAATCTCTCATAATCCATTGTATTTCTGCCATGTCAGTTGTCACTCCTTTTTTATTTCTAATTCTGTTGATTTGAGTCATCTCCCTTTTTTTCTTGATGAATCTGGCGAATGGTTTATCAATTTTGTTTATCTTCTCAAAGAACCAGCTTTTAGTTTTATTGATCTTTGCTATTGTTTTCTTCGTTTCTATTTCATTTATTTCTGATCTGATCTTTATGATTTCTTTCCTTTTACTGACTTTGGGTTTTCTTTGTTCTTCTTTCTCTAGTTGCTTTAGATGTAAGGTTAGATTGTTTATTGAGATTTTTCTTGTTTCTTGAGGTAGGATTTTATTGCTATAAACTTCCCTCTTTGAACTGCTTTTGCTGCTTCCCATAGGTTTTGGGTCATTGTGTTTTCATTGTCATTTGTTTCTAGGTGTTTTTTGATTTCCTCTTTGATTTCTTCAGTGATCTTTTGGTTATTTAGTAGCGTATTGTTTAGTCTCCATGTGTTTGTATTTTTTACAGTTTTTTTTTTTTGCTGTAATTGATATCTAATCTCATAGTGTTGTGGTCGGAAATGATACTTGATACGATTTCCATTTTGTTAAATTTACCAAGGCTTGATTTGTGACCCAAGATATGGTCTATCCTGGAGAATGTTCCATGAGCACTTGAGAAGAAAGTGTGTTCTGTTGTTTTTGGATCTATTGTCCTATAAATATCAAATAAGTCCATCTTGTTTAATGTGTCACTTAAAGCTTGTGATTCCTTATTTATTTTCATTTTTGATGATCTCTCCATGGTGAAAGTGGAGTGTTGAAATCCCCTACTATGATTGTGTTACTGTCGATTTCCCCCTTTATGGCTGTTAGCATTTGCCTTATGTATTGAGGTGCTCCTATGTTGGGTGCATAAATATTTACAAGTGTTGTATCTTCTTCTGGGATTGATCCCTTGATCACTAGGTAGTGTCCTTCTTTGTCTCTTGTAGTAGTCTCTCTTTTAAAGTCTATTTTGTCTGATATGAGTATTGCTACTCCAGCTTTCTTTTGATTTCCATTTGCATCGAATATCTTTTTCCATCCCCTCACTTTCAGTCTGTATGTGTCCCTAGGTCTGAAGTGTGTCTCTTGTAGACAGCACATATATGGGTCTTGTTTTTGTATCCATTCAGCCAGTCTCTGTCTTTTGGTTGGAGCATTTAATCCATTTACATTTAAGGTAATTATCCATATGTATGTTCTTACTACCATGTTCTTAATTGTTTTAGGTTTGTTTTTGTAGGTCTTTTCCTTCTTTTGTGTTTCCTGCCTAGAGAAGTTCCTTTAGCATTTGTTGTAAAGCTGATTTGGTGGCCCTGAATTCTCTTAACTTTTGCTTGTCTGTAAAGTTTTTAATTTCTCTGTGAAATTTGAATGAGATCCCTGCTGGGTAGAGTAATCTTGATTGTAGGTTTTTCCCTTTCATCACTTTAAGTATGTCCTGCCACTCTCTTCTGGCTTGCAGAGTTTCTGCTGAAAGATTAGCTGTTAACCTTATGGGGATTCCCTGGTGTGTTATTTGTTGCTTTTCCATTGCTGCTTTTAATATTTTTTCTTTGTTTTTAATTTTTGATAGTTTGATTAATATGTGTCTTGGCATGTTTCTCCTTGGATTTATCCTGTATGGAACTCTCTGCACTTCCTGGACTTGACTATTTCCTTTTCACATGTTAGGGAAGTTTTCAAGTATAATCTCTTCAAATATTTTCTCAGTCTCTTTATTTTTCTCTTCTTTTTCTGGGACCCCTATAATTTGAATGTTGGTGCATTTAATGTTGTCCCAGAGGTCTCTGAGACTGGGACTGAGTTCTTTTCATTCTTTTTTCTTTATTCTGCTCTGTGGTAGTTATTTCCACTATTTTATCTTCCAGGTTACTTATCCGTTCTTTTGCCTCAGTCATTCTGCTATTGATTCCTTCTAGAGAATTTTTAATTTCATTTATTGTCTTGTTCATCATTGTTTATTTGCTCTTTAGTTCTTCTAGGTCCTTGTTAAACGTTTCTTGTATTATCTTCATTCTATTTCTGAGATTTTTGATCATCTTTACTATCATTACTCTGAATTCTTTTTCAGGTAGACTGCCTATTTCCTCTTCATTTGTTTGGTCTGGTGGCTTTTTACCTTGCCTCTTCATCTGCTGCATATTTCTCTGTCTTCTCATTTTGCTTAACTTACTGTGTATAGGGTTTCCTTTTCGCTGGCTTCAGGTTTGTAGTTCCCATTGTTTTTGGTATCTGCCCCCAGTGGGTGAGGTTGGTTCAGTGGCTTGTGTAGGCTTCCTGGTGAAGGGGACTGGTGCCTGTGTTCTCGTGGGTGGGCCTGGATCTTGTCTTTCTGGTGGGTAGGGCCACGTCCAGTGGTGTTTTTTGGGTTGTCTGTGATCTTAGTATGATTTTAGGCAGCCTCTCTGCTAATGGGTGGGGTTGTGTTCCTGTTTTGCTAGTTGTTTGGCATGGGACATCCAGCACTGGAGCTTGCTGGCCGTTGGGTGGAGCTGGGTCTTAGCGTTGAGACACACATCTCTGGGAGAGCTCTCACAGATTGATATTACGTGGGGCTGGGGGGGTTCTCTGATGGTCCAGTTTCCTGAACTCAGCTCTCCCACCTCAGAGGCTCAGGCTTGACACCTGGCTGGAGCACCAAGACCCTGTCAGCCACACAGGTCAGAAGAAAAGGGAGAAAAAAAGAAAGAAAAAAAAATTTATTAAAATAATAATAAAAAAAAGAAGAGAGCAATAAATCCAATAAACAAATCCACCAACGATAACAAGCGCTAAACACTAAACTAAGATAAACATAAAAATCAGAAACAAATCAGTTGCAGACAGCAAACCCCAAGTGTACAGTTGCTCCCAACATCGACTGCCTCATTTTTGGGATGTTTCGTTGTCTATTCAGGTATTCCACAGATGCAGGGTACATCATGTTGATTATGGAGATTTAATCTGCTGCTCCTGAGGCTGCTGGGAGAAATTACCCTTTCTCTTCTTTGTTCACACACCTCCTCGGGTTCAGCTTTGGTTTTGGCCCCACCTCTGCGAGTAGGCCACCCTCAGGCGTCTGTTACCCACCCAGACCGGACGGGGTTAAAGCAGTGGCTCATTAGGGGACTCTGGCTAACTCAGGCTGGGGGTAGGGAGGGGTACAGTAGTCATAATTGGAATGCGGGGCAAGAGTTTGGTGGCAGAGGATGGCATGATGTTGCAACAGCCTGAGGCATGCCGTGTGTTCTCCCATGGAAGTTGTCCCTGGATGACAGGACCCTGGCAGTGGCAGGCTGCACAGGCCCCTGAGGGTGTGTGGATATTGGCCTGTGCTTGCACACAGGATTCTTGGTGGCTGCAGCAGCAACATTAGCATTTCATGCCCTTCTCTGGGGTCTGAGCTTATAGCTGCCTCTTGTGCCCATCTTGGAGCTCACTTAGATGGTGCTCTGAATCCCCTCTCCTTGCGCACCCGGAAACAATTTTCTCTTGCCTCTTTGGCAGGTCCAGACTTTTTCCTGGACTCCCTCCTGGCTAGGTGTGGCGCACTAGCCCTCTTCAGGCTGTGTTCATGCAGCCAACCCCAGTCCTCTCCCTGGGATCTGACATCTGAAGCCTGAGCCTCAGCTCCCAGCCTTCACCTGCCGCAGCAGGTGTGCAGACAAGCCTGTCAGGCTGGTGAGTGCTGGTCCGCAGTGATCCTCTGTGCGGAAATGTCTCCGATTTACCCTCTGCACCCCTGTTGCTGCGCTCTCCTTTGTGGCTCCAAAGCTTCCCCCCGCCACTCCCGTCTCTGACAGTGAAGGGGCTTCCTAGTGTGTGGAAACTTTTCCTCCTTCACACTCCATCCCAGAGGTGCAGGTCCCATCCCTATCCTTTTGTCTCTGTTTTTTTCTTTTTTCTTTTGCCCTACCCAGGTACCTGGGGAGTTTCTTGCCTTTTGGGAAGTCTGAGGTCTTCTGCCAGCATTCAGTAGGTGTTCTGTAGGAGCTGTTCTGCATGTAGATATATTTTTGATGTTTTTGTGGGGAGGAAGGTGATCTCCACATCTTACTCCTCTGCCATCTTGAAGGTCCCCCTAAAAAGTTTTCTTAAATAATACATTCTAAATTATGGGACTTGAGATAAGCCTTTATAAACATTGTAAGAGGTAATTTTTATTCTTCACATTTTTTAGGAAGAATTAATTTTGCAGGAGGGTCTCAGTATAATACTATCTCACTGGGAAAAATATGAAAATTTAGCAGATATTTATTGTTCTTTTTTGGTAGACTGGGAAATTCTCTGACCTGTAAGAGCCCTGTTTTCATCTTTTTGGTCTATCAAGGAGGAATATAAGTATGAGTATAACCTGAAGAACATTCAATGAGTTTCTTTTTTCAAAAATGTGTACTTGTGGGTGTGGAAAGTGTCAGCTATTCATAGTCTAGCATGTTTGCTATCAGATGCTACTTGATGTTTTTCCTTGTCAAGGCTGTCTTTTCTTGACTATGCCTATTGAAAATTCATTATGTCTTCCAAGACAGATGAAATATTTGCATGCAGAATTGTTCCAGTTTTATGAAAAGACTATAAACGATTATATGTGTATTTTTGTTTTTAACCACCACTATTTCTCCATCTGTTCTTTGTAGGTTTCTGCCAAGCGGAAAAACATGACAAAGAATCTAGACCTAGTGCTACCATGTTTCTGAAATTTTGTATTTGTTTATAGAGGAAAAGCAATAACACATAATTGTATAATAAGGCATTGCTCCTTTTTACTGAGCGGAAGATGATTGCTGCCAGACCTGGCTGAAATTAGGGTGGAGATGGTGAGGGAGATGATGGAGAAATATCGTTCCATCCCAAGAAAAGCTGTCCTCATTGTATAGGCTGGGCTGACCTGATAAATCAGCTTCTTAATTTAAAATTTTCACAGTTAAAAAATAATTAATTCTTTTACTAAGTATTTTTTTGAGCACCTTCTATATACAAAGCACTGTCAGCTAAGCGATATAATTATTTTCTTTTAAGAACCTAGCAAGTCTTGCCAACTTCTGTCTTTATTCAGCAAAGGAAAAGAAAAGCCCAACCTTTCTTTGCTGCAGTGGTACAGATTTGTTTTCAGTATATTGAATCCAAACCTTGAATAAGATAATTTTTCTTTTCCAACAGATCATTGTCTAGATGCAGTTTGTTTTGGCTGTTATATAATATCATCCTGGAGAGGTATTCATTTACTATTTCTAGATTATTAAAGATCA
Organism: Balaenoptera physalus; assembly: GCF_965194825.1. Classification (NCBI taxonomy): domain Eukaryota; kingdom Metazoa; phylum Chordata; class Mammalia; order Artiodactyla; family Balaenopteridae; genus Balaenoptera; species Balaenoptera physalus. The sequence goes on from NC_138883.1 coordinate 51,082,774, forward strand.
ATTTAGGAGATTAATAAAAGGTCCCCAAAATGACCTGATAGTGGAAAAATCATTTCTAAAAAGAAGGATAGTTCTTGTTGCAATAAAATGGTAGAACCATTAACCTTATTTTCAATGTTCTATCTCCCCCTTTGATTTTCGTTGGGCTAGTAAAGTGCTGTGATTAGAGACTGGACGTATTTTCAGCTGGTAATGTGATATCATTTTAATATTATGAATCCTGCCTCTCTTGTTCTTTGTTGTGATGTTGATGCTTGATTTGTTTTTTCCAAACTATTTCATAACATTGGAAATATAAATTTGACACACATTTCTGAAAATATAGCAGTGATTTTGCTGTTAGTTTGATATCCACTGCAACCTGACAGGGGTGCTTTTATTCTGTGAATTATTAGGGTTATGTAATATTCCTAGAAATGATGTTTTATAAAATCATGAAAATGAGCCTTATACAATTGGAGGAATGGAGTTTTGTGCCTTTGTTGGTCTCTGGTGTTTCTTATTGGCCCAAACTAATAGAAGTCAGGGTGTCTTATTTGTATTGTCATTTCCACACAAAATGTAGTTTGTAAATACCAGTAAAAGGAGCATTTTTTTTCATACGGGAGAGAATGTTCTCTCTTTATGGTAGTTTGTAGAAAGATAGTAGATTAAAAATTCAAAGCACTTCTGTTATTGAAATAATGGAATGAGATGGGAGTTGAAAACGTTAATGTTCAATGTTCCCCCCTTAAAAGGGAAAGTAATATTTCCTTTCCAAGTGTTACTCCATGAGTAGTTTTTCACATACCCTATCCCCCCAGGATATTGTCTATATTTTTCTAGTTTGAGAGAAATAGTTTCTTTAGCAGTTTCTTTGATTAAAGTGGAAAATATCCTAGGCAGCCTTCAAAATGCTGTGCAAATTCTCAACTCAGCACTGGCTCCTGTGTTTTCTTTTCCTGTAATGCAATCCAACACTTCACCACACCAGACAGAATGCTCAGCTCAAGCAACAGGTCTTCTGGACCTCCTATAGCTTATTTGACTTAGTCCACATTGAAGCACCCCTTTCCCTTGTGTTAACTCTTATCTACCTTGAAAGAAGCTATTCACTTGGCTCTTTCTCTTGTTCTTTCATGTTTATGCATTTTGATTTTCTGACTGCTGTGTAAACTCTGTGGGAGCAGGAACCATGTTTTATAAGTCCTCTGTAACCCTGTGATGCTGGGAACAGAGTAGCTATTAAGGAAATTATCTTTCTTGATTGGGAGTGACATCTGGGACCCCAGTATGAGCAGTGTTATTGGGTCCCATATGCTTTTGGCTTCTGTCTTAGTGGCTGCTGCAATGAAAATACTATAGATTGGGTGGCTTATAAACAACAGAAATTTATTTCTAACAGTTTTCGAGGCTGGGAAGTCCAAAATTTTATATCTGGTGAGGACCTGCTTCCTGGTTAATAGATTCATTTTTTTGCTGTGTCCTCGCATGGTAGAAGGGGCAAGGATCTCTTTGAAGTTTCTTTTATAAGGGCACTAATCCCATTCATGAGGGCTCTACCCTCATGACCTATTCACCTCTGAAAGGCCCCACTTCCAAATACAATCACATTGGGGATTAGGTACCAACACGAATTTGGGGGGATAAAAACATTCAAGTCTATGGCAACTTCCTTTCTGAAAAGGCCCAGTACCTGTATGCAGAAGGAGGTTAAAATGTGTTAATTCCATAAATGAATGAGGTAATGAATGGGATGTAATTGGTCTTTGTTGAATTAGGTGAAATAATCTCCTAAAGAAAGCCTTAGAAATGGTATAAAACCTGCCAGAAATGGACTAAGCCTTGCAGATGGGCATGTCAAGTGTGATGACAACCAGTAGTATAGGGCACTGGAAACTGGGAAAAACAGTGAAATGGCAACAAGTTTCTGCTTAAAGGGAGAAGATAACTTGCTTGGACCCAGTCCTATGGGAAATACAAGCTCTGATTAAGAATTTCAGTTTCCTAGTACCATACCTGAAGCCTGACCATTAAAAAAATTTTTTTTATTATGTTTTAATGGTCTGACCTTTTTGTGTAAAAACAAGCCTTTATAAGTATTGTTGGAGAAAGTGACTGGAGAGAAAACTAAACAAATGAACCTAAAGCTGCTGATTCAGCAGCAGGTGCTTCCACTAGCGCTGTTTTGATCAGTTGTTTTTTGATGGGGGAGAACAGCTCTCTTAGAAACATGGACTCGAGGAGCACTTCTGCGTGAGCTTTCAGAGCGTGTTCCTTGCCAGGTGAGTTGTGTTTTGCCCTCTTGGAGCACATTTTTCTGTAAAGTTCTTTTACCATCAAAATCTGTCAACGTCGGAGGTTTTTTGACTCCACAACTAGGGTAGGGAGTGCAGTGTCAGTGGTGTACCTTTACATTGGTGTTCTTTGAGGTGGTGTCTCTGTAAAAGTTTCCTAATAGTCTTTTGTTTCTGCAGCGTTTTGCTTGTCATCTCATCACCACTGACTTAGTAGGGATGGGATTTTCTAGTAAACCTGGATGTGTTTTGCTTGTGAAAAATACATTTAAGAGAATATAGCTGAGGTACTGTGGCCTAGAGATAAGACACAGAAACTTCTGCTTTTGGCTTTGGTCTAGCAGAGATTTGTTATGGGCTCTGTTAGCAGAATTTTATTGGTTGGGAAAAAACTCTTTTTCTTTTGTGGAAAGAAGCACCTGGGAATACTCAGATGCTTTCCTGACTTGGAAAAGAACCTGATGTAGAAGAACAAATTCCCAAGAGCTAGTAGCTATTTGATCTATTGTTAAAATTATGCTGAGAGATTTTGGAGAAAGATAACATGGGGAACTACATAAACATAATGCCTTAAAATAAAATTATGTCTCTATCCTTGTAAAATGACACATTTTGCCTTTTTCCATCTGTATATTAATCTTTTAATGAGTTAATATCTGTATTAATCTTCTGCATTTTTTGTCTTACTTGGAAAAAAAATCTTTCCTTCTTTTCCTGGATAGTCCCTCCGTTTTTGTCAACGATCTCATTTGTTTGGACTACTTTCAGGCTAGTAAAATAAATTTCTCTCCCTTTTTTCATTTGCATATTTAATCCCTCCATCTCCAGCGGCTCCTTTGCCATTTATCTGCAATAAATCAAGATTTTTCTCATCTCCTAGAATCTCCTCCTTTTAGCCTTGCCTTTTGGTCTGCTGATCTATTTTTATTCTTACCATCAATTGCACTGTTTAATTGGCCTTTATGAGTTAGGCACTGTGTTAGGTACTGGAGAGGCAGAGAAGAATTAACACAGAGAGTCTGTTTTCAAGTAGCTGATGGTCTAGTGGAAGGTCCCGACAAAGCAGCCGGCATAGTAGATTGTGATAAATACAAAGCCAAGTTAAGTGTAGGAGACTGGAAGGACGTGGACATGGGGCCATGTGACTCCATCCAAATGAGCAGGAAGCTATCTCAAAGCAGGTGCTGCTTTAGCGGGCTCATGAAGGACAAGTAGAGAAGGTAGAAAGACCTGTGTGGACAGAGGCATAGAAACACGAGAAAATAAATATTTGATTTGGCTGAAGAGTAGGAACTTCGGAAGGCACACTCACAGACAGTGATTCTATTAACCAAGATAGAAAACAAGGAAGGAGGTACCAGCAGATTTGGAATGACAAAAGATTTTACTTCAGTTTTAGCTGTGCTGAGTTTGAGTGGAGGGGCGTGGTACCAGTGGTAGGTAGGGCCCAGTTTGTGAATGGCCTCGCATGCCATGCAAAGGAGCATTAGTTTCCTATTGTTTGGTAACAAATTACCATAGACTTAGTGGCTTAAAACAACGCAAATTTATTATCCAACAGTCAGATGTCCAAAATGGGTCCTCTGAGGCTGAAATTAAGGTGTTGGAAGAAATATGTTCCTTCTGGAGGCTCTAGGGGAGAATCCATTCCTGGCCTTGTTCAGCTTCTAGAGGCTGCCTGTAATCTACGGCTCATGGCTGCATCACAAGTTCTGGAATTAGGACATGGACATCTTTGGAGGGTCATTATTTTGCCTACTACATAAGCTGTTTGAATTCATCCTGAAGGCAAGGAGAAGCTATTGACGTATATTTATCCAGAGAATATGGTGGTGCTTTAGAGAGTTATGCTTCAGAGGGTTCACTTTGTTGGAAGTGTAGATATTTGAGGCAAGGTGAAAAAGGATACTGCAATTTTCCATGCAAGAATTATGGGATCCTGAAACATGGCAGGTAGCAATGTGGCTGGAAGGGGAGAGGGCAGACTTAGTTAGAAAATGGGTGTAGGGACTGACTGAGGTATTTAGAATGAGTCATCCTGGATGACTCTGAAGTTCCAGCCGTAGGGAGCCTAGGTAGACGACAATTCCATTAGCCAAGATAGACAATAAAGAAGGAAGTGCCAGCTTATTTGGGGAGACAAAAGACTTGATTTCAGTTTTGGTTGTGTTCAGTTTGAGCTGAGAGGTATGGTCCCCAGTTGAAAAAGACCTGGAGCCCAGGAGAGAGGACTGTATTTGGAATCATCAGACAACAACTGCATGGAAATGGAAGCGGTGTCTTAAGGATAGAATATAAAATGAGAAGACTTGAGGCTACTTCTATGAATAATTTTAAGGTCTATATTAATGACTGGTTTTACAAAGCTCTTGATATACTTTTACAAGTGCTATTGGACATAAACATGCGTGCTCCATATTTTGTTCAAACTCATGATAAATAAGAGTGGAGGTCCTTTAAGATGTTGCTAAACCTTTATATATTTGAATTGCCTCTATATATTTGAATTGTGTTCTCCCATTGATTGAATGAATACCTATCCACACTCAAGCATAAATTTAGTTTGGAGTTACATTGGAATTCTTTGTGTTAAAATATAAATCCCAAATTATCAAAATCAATTATTTGTCTTTGGTTTATTGATGCCTTTTATAATATAACTTACAAGAGGAATATTTGGTGTTTCTCTGTTTGAGAATTGTTTTTGAAAGTTACAATAATTACCCCTGTTACCATCAGGTTAAATATAGATACTTCCTAGGGCAGTATTTGAAATGTGCGTGTTGTCAATGTTCAACACTTAAAGTGTCTTTTCTTAGACTCTGACAAGTACAGGTTTCTGGTAACTGACTGTACTGCTGAACTGAATGAATAAGCATTTTCAGAACTCTGATGAAAAACTGATGAACTCATAAAAGTGCTAACAAAAGATCAAGATGAAAAAAAACAATTAATTACATGGGACTGAGTGAACTGATGAGGATGAGTATAATTTTTGTGACTTTCTGTCTGAATTAAAAAAAAAAAAAAATCCCACAAGGACTCAGAGGCAAAGAATATACAAATCAATTTTCACTGCAAAGTAAAGGAGCTGTTACAGTGGAGGATTACTGGACTGAATGTCAATATTATGACATAGTATGAGTGTGTTTCATGTTTGGTAATTGCAATCATTGTTGCTTTTGTTGTGGTCATCCATGTACAATGCTTGGTGTCAGTCTATTTATCTCTTGTAAAAATAAAATACAGTGTGTGTGTGTGAAAAAAAATAAATAAATAAAATGTCTTTTCTTTACCTTAAATCAGTGGATAGGGTTTTTATCACAAAGTTTTATACCAGTTCCACACAACTTCATGATCCTGTTAGTGTCAGAAAGAAGCTGTGAGAGACAATCCGAAAGTTCCTCAGGAATGAGCACCTTTCCCAGGATTTATTTTCTCAGTTGATAACATCATCACTCTGTCTTTCTTTTTGACTGTAGACCTTCACGATCATCTTTGGCCTCACTTTCCTTCCCTTTGTTCAACTGGCCACCACGATTTGTTAGTTCCCCTTTTGAATTGACTTATCGTTTTCTACTCTTATTTTTCCCAAACTCTTGAAATAGGCTGGATGCAGGGAGAATTATTAAAAGCTTATCTCCAGCTCATTTATTTTAAACATTGTCACTAAGCAAGTTTTCTGAAACAACTGATCATATCCTGTATAAACCCATCGGTAGCTCTACTTTGCCTGTAAAATAAAGCTCCAAGCCTCTGACATCCGAGGCCCAGTTTGCCCTCGTCCAGACACTTCCCACTGGGGACCTCCCACTCTGTGCTTTGTCACTTTTCTCCTACTGTTCTGATTGGAAGAGCCTTTCTTCCTCTACCTTCCTGGCCTCCACATTGGCTTGGTGAACACTGACTTATTTTCAAAAGTCCAGCTCAAAGGGCATCTCCTTTGTGTGACTTTGACTCTTACCTACGGCTGCTCTAAATGTTCTCACCGTATTAACCCTTTCTACTTTAATTCTTTAGGTGTCCACATCCCCACTCCTCACCCCTCCTCACTGCTCTCGCCTCTGTATCCTTAGCATATAATTAGTATTTAATAATAATTGAGTGGATTGAGTGGTTTGATGGAAAATCTGGTGAGAGTCTAGTTTCAGCCCCTCCCCTGATTGACTATGCATCTCTCGGCCTCTTTTCTTTGCCTATAAAATGGGAGGAAATTCAAGTACACGTATATCAGATCAATTCATGATATCCTGAGATCTCTACTATGTGTTCAATTTACATCACGAGGTTTTAAGATGAAGAATGTACAGGTTACTTGAGTTTCAGAAGCAGGCATTCTTATTATTTTCTTCCAAGCATGCCTGGTAAAACAATTCCACAGGACTCTCTATTTTAACCTTATCCAGTTTTCTGGGTTTCTCAGGAGACTTGCTCTTTCACATACACAAAGGCTGTTGACCAAGGTTAACGAGCAGGTGGGGCTGCAAGTAACCCTTGTTAGTAAAACCTGGTTTCAGTTCAGGAACATGAAAATCTAACCTGTCCCAGGCTTTGGGAGTCTGTGGCTGTCCAGCCTTTTTTTTTTTTTTTTAAACCTTCGATTCTCAAATCCCCTTTAGTTCCTAAAGGCGCTGGACTTCTGATTGAGTTATGAGAATGTACTCAGACAGCTGCACAATAATCTTGCTTTTATCTTCCCAAGATTTGAGGAATTGTGCTTAGGTTTTATGAAAAGTCCAGGAGGTATATACCACCTCATGGAAAGGTATAATTAGAAGTGGTGTATTAGTTTGCTAGGGCTGTCATAACCAAATACCACAAGCTCAGTGGCTTAAGGAACATGAATTTATCTTTTCACAGTTCTGGAGGCCTGAAGTCTGAGATCAAGGTGTCAGTGGTGTTCGTTCCTTCTGAGTGCTATGCCTCTCTCCAAGATTCTGGTGGTTTACTGGCAATCTTTGGCGTTCCTTGGCCTGTAGATGCATCATCCCCATCTCTGCCTTCATCTTCACATGCATTCTCCTTGTGTGTGTATCTGTCTTGATGTCCAAATTTCCCCTTTTTACGAGAACACCAGTCATATTGGATTAGGGCCTGCCATAATAACCTCACTGTAACATGATTACTTCTGGAAAGACCCTATTTCCAAATTAGAGCACATTTTGAGGTACTAGGGGTTAGGACTTCAGCATATTGTTTTTTGGGGACCTAATCCCACCCATAACAAGTGGTATGTGCTGGTATACGTGCTGGCTGCTGCTCTGGAGTCAGTCCTGGAGGTCCCTGGCTGAGCTTGTGTCAGGGCTTAGCCCTTTGGTGCTGGACTGTGGCGGTGTCTGGGGGGCTGGAGGGGTGGCTGGGGACATGTGTGAGGCAGAGGCTATTTACCAATTGGTAGGGAAGTATTTTAAAACCTTTTCTAGCCAATTACCATCCTTTGGTTGAGAGATTGACTTACTCTGCAATATATTTTAGGGGTGCTGGAAAGACCATTACTTCTTAAAATTCCCATTTGTTGATTGATACTTGAATTTATATTTTCAGTCACTCACCACAGTAACTTAAAATGTCTGAGCACTGCTAAAATGTGAATTCTTCAGTTATGTTTTAATCTGAGGCCCCAACTATAAAGTCTCTGCTCATTTGTTTGAAAGTCTAGTGCTTGCTTTCATTCCTCGGTTTGCATTTACGTTGTATAAACCAAAATGGCTGGTAGCTTGACTGATTACTGTCTAGTTTTCTTGAGTTTAAATTAGAGAAGTTGTTCCTTACTAAGTGTACATTTTGTGCCATGTGCTGTTCTTCCTCATGGCAACTCTAGGAGGAAGGTGCTTTACTGTCTCCTAAGAGATGAGACAACAGAGGCACAGAGCAGCTAAGCAACTTGTCCAAAGCCACAAGTAGTAAGGCTTCCGGAGTCTGTGCTACTAACCAGTGTACCATTGTGCCTCTGTGTAAGTAACCTGTGTTAATAATAAGCAAGAGAAACTATTTTTGTTTTTCTTGAGTCGGCCTTGTGATATATTTTAAAATGATTGTGGCATGATCTATTTTAGATTTGCTTGGTAGTAATGAAGAGCATAACAGAATATATACAGAAATAAAGAAAAAATTCCCCTCTCTTCCCTTTCTCCAGCAGAGGTCACAATGTTTGGCTCCAGGCATAACCTTGTGGATTAGGGAAAGGTATCTGTGATCTGAGGGATTCCCCTGGCCTCAGCTTTTGATAATATCTGAAAATTTAACCCTGGACATTCATTGTATTTATGGAAACTGTCAGGTAAAAAGTTATTGATTAATTTATCTACCCTGGGATAGTCAAATTTGAGTGCCTCCCCCTGTTGTGAGCATTTTAATTGAATCTGAGGTGACTTTCTGAGGATGACTTTCTGTGGTAGGTTGTGATAGTGGCCATGTTTTATTCCTGCTGTGGAACTTGGCTGATGGTGGCTAAGGAATCCAGGAATAGAAACTACATACTAATTACTCAATTTGTTGATCCTACAAATATTTATTGATACCTCCTCTGGGCTCCACATTGTGCTGTCTGCTGGGATAGAGCCAGCCCCTACTGTGGATAAAATGACATGCTGAAAGGAGTATGCATGGCTCTGGAAATAAACTCATTACCTTGGGAGTTTTGCCTCAGGATAGCTTGGTCTTCTCCAGTACAATATTTATCACCAGTGGATAAAGTTCAAGACGAGACTTTTCCAGAGAGAGATGACGGGTGGCAATCTGTAGAATCCTGTAGTTTTGCTGCCCTTCTTTTGTCTGACTTTCAGTTCTGATACAGCCCATGAGACCAGAAGGGGAAGAGGCAAGGGAAGATGAGGACTCCCACCAACATTGACAGGTCTGGAAAAGACCTGGTTCATCAGTGGTTAGTTTGCAACTTTGGCTACAATAAAGTTTTGGAATTAACTGTGATTAGAGTTTTCTGTGTTCTCATGTATTATGTTTCCTGTTAACACAGGATGTGACACATGGTAAGCATTAATTAAATGTTAACTGATTTACAAGTGAGTTAAATATCATTTCTCTTGTAGGTGCAGGTAATTGCTTTTGCTTTCAAGCATACCTGAGTTTTTCAATTCCATAGATTATGAAACTTGAAGACCTACAATAATTAAAGAAGTAAAAAAAAAAAAAATGACACACACACACAAGTGAAGGGAGAGGCACCTCCCTTATTTTAACACTCATAGAATGGGTGGGATAAAGATAGGGCTACAGAGGGGTAACAACTTACTGGTCTAAGGCTTTCATACTAGACTCTTCAAGAAGACTGCTTAATTTCAGCATGGGGATGCAATAGTATTAAAGTTTGGTTCTTTTCTGCTAGTACCTTTATGAATTAACTACTCAAAATTTCTAACCGTAGTTAACTGTCCCAATTTTCTCATTTAAAATATTTCAAATAAGAGAACCATGAAGGCACACTCTGTTTGAACACTTGGAAACAGTAGATGTCAAACCTGGATGATGAATTTGGCTTCTTATGCACTGCTGAGTTGATGAATGGGAACTGCTGATAAATCCATACAAATGAGAACTTTCCGGAAGGTGGGGCAGTGATGAAAGACAACTGTTTTTTTTGTTGTTGTTGTTGCCTGGTGATTCCAAGTTAGCCTGTTTACTACACTCTTGTCTCTGCTTGGTGTATACACATCTCTGTGCTTCTAATGGTTGATTTCTTTTTGGGAATGCTGGTTTCTAAAAGAATGTTCTAAGTAGGAATTTGGGGGTTAAGGAAATTGTAACTCAGAGCTAGCCTTAATATTTTTGATTCACTTGCTACTTACCCTTATATGATGCTTTCAAAATAGTCCTTCAAACATACATTTTTAATGAGTTAGGTGACCAAACCAATTTAAAGAAAAACCTGTATCTGCTGTGCTGACTGTAGAATAGTCATTACTCTGTCTAGCAGTTAACTCCATCAGTCATGTTCATTAGTAGAATTTTTATATTATTGGATTTTACTTTTACCAGGCATCTCTAGTTTTCTTGCTTTATGAATATTTAAAATACAATTGTAGAAAATGCCTTATTTCTCTTTCTTGAGAGAACTGGTTTTCCCTTCCTTGAATCTCCTATTTCTAGGGTATTTTACAGAGCCAAGCTGCCTCTTAGGGGTCTCTTATTACCAACCCTTAAGCTCATTAATAATTCATGCTCCAGCTGTGTGAATTGGGAGCTTTAATTAGCTATTACTATTTTCCAGAAAAGACAGTTTCATTTTATGAATTTTATTTCATGGAACAAACTACTTAAGGAATATGGGCATTTAAAAATAACTTTATCTGAACTGTGTTTCAGGCTCCAAATTTATTCTTCATTGTATTTCCACTTTATTTTAGGTTTGAAAGCTTATTTATAAAATATTATTTTTGTAGATTAGCATAGTTTTGCCATTTAAATGCTTACAGTATTCGGCGAATGCTTTTGCTTAGCCTTTTCCCGATATCCCATTTTGATTGCCCTATCAAATCTCAAGTGGTTAGCTTTACGTATATTTTTTTATGGACTGTACATTTGTGAGATGTGTAAAGAGCTGCTTATGTTTTTGTCTAATATTTCATGAGCTTTTGTACTTAGTCTAAACACAAAGTATCCTTTAAAGATTTGAAATGATTACTTTCTGTTGTCATATTTTGACATCAGTCAACTCTAAGGGTATTGGACCTTCAATCAGGCAGAACTTGGTCCCAAGACCAATACAGCCCATGCGTCTCTGAGGAAACACAGTTAGGGTCACTCTGAGAGGCCTCTGCACACGCTGATCTTTTGATCAGAAGGTATGGCTGTCCAATTATTCTAAAAGCGCTCGTAAAATTTTTTTTAAAAATTAAATTACTTTGAATTCAATTTAAATGCTTCCGAATTCACAGGAAATGGGAAGAGCAAGGACGTTGCAAAATCTAATACCACAATTTGCCAGACCTTTGGGCTTTGAGCCATTGGGTCTGACCAATATTCCTCTGAGCTAATCTTTTTAAAGAGATGGTGAGATGATTTTATAAGGTAAAAGTGCTGCAGTTAAGTGTAGTACAAAAGAAAACCTTTGGAACTGGAGAAATTTTGAAAACTGTGTAAATTTGAGTTTAATTTACTTGGATGAATTAACTCTTTATTTAATCTGAATAAGTGTCCCTAGATAAACTTGAGAGAACCCAAGAACCCATTCAACAGATATATTTTTATTTGCCTCTGGAATGACAGTATGTAAGTCAGTCTGGGAAAATATTCCAACTAAGGCAATTTCTTAGACATTTGAGATTTACACATATTTACTTTCTTGTGAACTATTATATTCAGGCTGAAGACATCTTGGAAAGATTGTCCCAACTTCTTTTGATGTTTACAGCTACTTTATCAAATAATCTCTCTCCTACTTTTAATTTCACAATATGCAGAAATCTGTACATTGTCAGTTCTCAGCTTCTTTTGCTGCTATTTTAATTGTTTACAATGAAAACTTTTACTAGGCAAGTAGTTTTATTTATTGACTGATTAATCATCTAATTTCAAGTTAGGTGTGACTACGTGTGTCTGGTTTACCACTAGGACATTGTATGTGGATTAAATGATTACAGAAAGGACTGTGCTAAATAATGATTTACTGATTACCCATGAGTGCATTGACCAAACCAGGGAAAGATATATTCCTTTATCTGGCTTCATTTCTGTCTCTGCTATAAATAACCTTTAAGTCTTTTGGGATCTTGGTTTGGTTTTTGGTTACTCGCTAATTGGCATTTGAATTATAATTTCACAAATTATAAACAGAGGACTAGGTCTCAAGGTATAAAGCCAGTTTTTTCCTTATGCAAATATTACTTCTGTGAAAAAGGTGACATTATTTTTCACACCGATTTTAGTTTCTTGGGATAAGTGAAACTGGAAGAAGGTCTGTTTCCTCATTATGCTATAATACCCCCTGTTCAAAAACCACGGCCACATTACATTTTACATTCCTTTTGCTGCTTCACCTTGGTAAGGTTTCTGTGAAAAGATTTCAAGAGCTGACTGTATTTCAGAGCATGTTTTAAATGGAAATATGGATCCTCCAAGGAATTTGTGTTATCTTGGAGGTACTTTAGAAGAGGGGAAAGAAGCAAAGATATAAGTGAAGAGAAAGCAGGTAAAAGGATTTTCACATTTAGGTGTGCATAGATTGATGGAGGTTTACTTTATGGGGACTCTAAATGGTAACCGTCAAACTGTCGTTTTGCATCTTCACCTTCTATTTTAGTCAGAATTCTTTCGGTTGCAAGTGACCGAAAACCCAACCCAAACTGGCTTGGCCTGTTTAAAAGATGGAGTTTATTGGTACCTATGAGTGAGATGTGATGGAGTCTCAAGTGTGCCTTGATTCATGGCTCAACCCACACTACCAAGAACTGAGTTCCTGTTATCCAATGTTAGTTTTATTTGGGGACTTTGCATAGTTATGTGGTGCCTGTCAGCAATCCAGAGATTTAGATCCAGGGCGAGAAAACAAGGATCCTTGTCTCAGTGTTGCCAGGAAATATCCTGAGAGTCACAAGGACTAGACTAGATTAGGTTACCCTCCTACCCTACGCCAGTCATTGTGGCCAGGGAACGTCTGACTCTGACCGAAGGAGCTTTACCCCCAGAACTGCAGAGGGGACCTGTCCAGATCACATCATTTGGGAGAAGGAGGAGCTGACCTCCAAACAAAAATTGAGGCAGTTGCCAGAAGGCGAGAAGGAGTTTGGGGAAGCAAAGGGCAATGTCCACTACACATACCATATGGACCCCCTTCGACTGGACTTACTAGGTAGGCATTATGTTATGTTTTTGTTCCCAGGACTCCATAAAAGTCCAAAACCTGAATACCATCTGAAGTATACTCATTCAGTAGGAGGAGAATTTATCCATTATTTACTTTCAGGCTCCCAAAGAGCAAGGATTAATCTTAGTTACAACTTTTAACCTTTAATTATTGAATACCAAGTAAGAAAGGGAATATTTCCAAAATCCAAATATTTGATATTAAACATGCATATAACACTTGAAGATGCTTTGAAGCTCATCTAAAACTTCAAACCTTTTAGAATCTGATAAAAGCCGTCAACTCTCTCTCCAGAAAAAAGTACATGGGCACATACACGCAAAATATAACACATAATTTGAGGGCTTAGCAATTCCAACTGAAAACTGACAAAATCTCACTACTTATCCAAAGATGGCATACCTTCTATGATACCCTAGCAAAAAGTTGTCCAGTTTAAATTTGAAATCTCCAGGGCCTGGCCCAACTTTGGTCCTGGAAACCCTGGACAGTATGGCCGTCTCAGTCTGCTAGTCACCTCAGAAGCTTCCTCAACCTTTCACTTTCATCCTTCACTTAAATCTAGGCTTTTGCTTTTGTTCCTTTGTCTTTGATTAAGGATTCTCTCCCCTGTGTCTCTAAGTGATTGGACATCCACTGATGGAGACCTCATGGCCCCTGGAGGGTGCCAGCACCATCCTTAGGCTGCTCTGTTAGTTCCTGCTTATATTGAACCCCAAACTGCCCTTTTGTAGCTGCTGCCCTTTTGTGTTGCCCCACCTCTCGAGGCCACATAGAGTAAGCTCCAGACTACAGAACAGTGTGGGGTGGGGGACACGTTTACTTTGTCTGTGTTCTTCTGGTAGCTTCACCTCCAGAACTGAGCAGGGCCTCCACCCAAATAACACCTGAGAGTTTTCCCACGCAGTGTTCTTTCTGATGAAAATACTCAGGTCTCTGTTACAGGAGAAACATTATTCTTTTTAGCTGCTGCCTCTGTGATTCCTTTTTCTGTCTACTCAAACCAGGGCTTCTGGAATGGGAGCTCAGTTTGGAGGTGGTCTCTTAATTACTAGTAATCTACCTGCAAGTTGTATTGGTGGGTATAGGAAGCTGGTGCTATAATCTTATGGGGTCAGTGGTCCATGTCTGCTTGAGGTGAAGAGATTTCATTTTCACTTTAAAGGGTGGATCACATAGACTTTTAACATGATTCTTCTCTTTTAAGCCCTTATTTGCTCTGCAATCAGTAGATAAGTGAAGGGCCACAGGTGCTGCCAGCATCGTTGCAGCCTCTTGCTCTTTGTTTCCCAGAAAGACTCTCTGTGCCAGTGGAATGAGCTTTATTTTTGAGAATCTAAAATATGGAGCTGCTTAAACATACTGGCAGGGAAGCCAGTGGCAGTAGCTTTTCAAGTGGTCCTCTAGACTGGTTAGGAGAGAGCATTCAGGGGTAGTTGCTGCCAGAGTGTGACATGGACATTCCTCTCTGTCCGTGGTAAATGTAGCATCTCAGCTTTGGGCTGGAACTAACCTGCTGTAGGAATTCTTTGAGCACATGAGCAGGATTGACAGGGGGCAGACGTGTCAGCCCAGAGGCTTTTTGTGCCCTGTATTGGAGTCAGCATTTCTAAAATCTCCATCGGGTGGGTGCCAACATCACAGAGGAAGAGGTGTAAGCTAGGAGGCAACTCAGGGGGAGTTAGAAGCGAAGCCAGATGAAGTTGGCTCACAGCAGGTGCCATAGGAAATAAGGGAAGAGGAAAGGTAATACTGCAGGGAGAAATTCTAAGGCAGCACTGAAACTTTGGATAGTAACCAGGAGATGCACAAATATAGAAAAAGTTAATGCTAAATAACTGAATGGGAAAAAGAAACACAACCCTAACTTGACCAAGTACTTTGTAGGAACCAAGCTTGACCAGATAAAGCTTACATAAATGTGGTCAGTTTTAGGCCAATGCAAGATATTCATGTTTTCTCAGATCCTACCTACTGTCTGATCTTGCCTCAAATAAAAGTAGGACAAATGCTTGAAGAAATCCTGTCTGGGAGATTCTGGCTTACACAGGGCAGCCTCAGAGGTGGCCAAGCATGTGGGTTCCCAGGGAGGGTAGAGCAGACCTGTTGACGGCCCTCCCCATAATCAGCTCCTATCCCACGCTTAGTAAGCAACTGGGCTGTTCCCAAGTTCCACCCTAGTTCCCAAGCCAGTCCTGAGACTTAGGATACAAATGAGTAGTCTTCACCACATTCCTTCCTTCCTGCCTCCTTCCCTTCCTTTATTTGTTCTTTCTGTCATCTACAAATATTTGCTAAGCACCTACTAGGTGTCAGGAATTGTGCTTGGTGTTAGGGATTCCGAGGAGAGAATGAAGATGCAGTCCCTGCCTTTCTGGAGCTTCCAACTAAGTAAAAGAGAGAGAGAATCAAATAATCATATAAATCCATGTGTAATGATAAACCTTGGTAAGTGCCATGAAGGGAAGACACAAGATGCTATGTAAGTGTCTAACAGCAGGGCCTTAGTTTTAGGGCTTAGCGGAGGCTTCTATCAGGATGCACCATTTGAGCTGAGGTTTGAAGGATGGATAGGAGTTGCTAGTTGGCTGGGAGTGGGGAGGAACACTTTGAGTGGATGCCCTGTGCCTGTAAAGGTCTTATGAAGTAAAGAAGCATGGAATGTTTGAAGAACTGAGAGGAGGAGGAGAACAATTTGATGCGAGTCTGGAGAGATAAGTAGCCAGAGTCAGTCCATGCAGGGTCACGCTGATTTTTTTCTGTCCTATTGACAATGGGAAGCTATTGGCATGTTTTGTGAATTGGGGAAGGGGCAATGGAGCGGGGATACCCTCAGGCTTACATCTCAGAAAGAGTACTCTAGCTCTCTAGCTGCAATAGACAGAATGGGCGGGGCTGAGTGAGGCTCTGGTTAATGTATGATTAATGTATGAGGAGGTAAGGAGCGTCTGTGGTTGCCCAGGACGGAGGTAATGGTGCCTGGATGAGCGTGGCATCAGCGGACACAGAGAGAAGTGGGTGGTTCCCACAAGTACTTAGAAGGTAAAATTGTCAGGGTTTGGAGATGGACTGCCTATGATATGTACCTGTGTGTGTCTGGGAGAGGGGGTCACGGAAGGTTCCAGAATGACTTCTACATCCTTGTTGGCAGAAATAGGTGGGTATTGGTAGCACTCATTGAGAGGGGGACTTGCTGGGAGTGAAAAGTCATGAGCTGTTCTTGGACATGTTGAATTTAAGGAACTTTTGCAATCTTTTCCCCTCCTTTAAGATGGGATTTGAAATTAATTCCTAGCACACATGAGAATCTTTGATGCAGCCACAGTATTCAGATCCTGTTGAATCTTTGTCCCAAATGCTCAGCTTCTATTCGGATCTGAGAGGTGATATTTCGGGGCTTTGGGGCCAACCAGTAATAATTTCCAAGGCTGTCTATGACATGGGCAATTTACATTTAAACCTTGCTTTCCTCTCCAATAAAGTGAAAGACTCACTGAGATGAAAGATGTATTCATTCGTATGGCAGGAGTCTTGACCCATCTATGACGGCAGGACAATTTGGATGCTTAGGAGAAGTTTTGGGGCATTTTTACAAACTCATAGGTCAGGGTTGCTAAGGAGAAACATGCCTGTGGACTGTTTCCCTCTCCTCTTCCTAAGTACCCAGGGATGTATGACTTAACACTGCTCAGGAGTGCAATTCCATGCCAGGATGTAGCAGAACCTGTCAACCTGCTCAACCAGCACCTTCTCTAAGACAGACAAGAATGTAGTCCCAACAGGACTCCTCTCTGTCTTATTTTGCTTCTGTTTCTTTCTTTTTCCCAAAGCTGCATAGCAAAAATATGTACTTTGGTTCTTCCATTCACTTTAACTTCATTTTATTTTGTCAGTTCCAATATTCATCTTTCCTAATCATTACTGACAGTGCGTGGCTCACCTTGCACAATGCCTGGCATGTAGAATCTACTCAGCAGTCGTCATTCCTTTTTCAGCAGAAGCCCAATGTCTTGCATTTACAGTGACTTTCTTTAAGGGCTTAATTGCTCACATCTGAATGGGTAGATAAGTCACCTGGGGGAGCAGAGCTTTCCTCCCACATTTAGTCTGACATACGTGTGAGATGCTTTATAAATGGTAGAAGATCTTGAACCATGGTGAGATTCTGCTTACAAGCTGGGGTCCCTAAGCCCAGTCTCCTGCTTGGCCAACTGCTAGACTTCAGAGACGTCATTGGATTTCAAGGCTTCCAGGGATATAACAGGCCCTGGGGGGAACTTTAATGCGTTGCTCCTGGAAGATGGTTTTGGCCATTCTGTATGGAGCATGGGCTTTAGACCAGTCTTTTGCTCTAGGAAATTTCTCCCACATCTTTATGTAACTATTAATATTGAATGTTGAATTCATCTTTGTTCACTCAGTAAATGCTGCTGATGCAACAGTAAAATCCTATTCTTGTCAAATTTAGTTCTGTTCTTTACATATATTCCTAGTGCTGGGAAATTTGACATGGTTGTATCTTATTCTCATCAATGGGAAGGTGCTGATTTATAAATTTTCATTTACATATTGCTAACTAGATACCTTGACGTAACATTTTCACGGTCTCTCGGGTATTAGGCATGGGACTTTGTTCTTGCTGCTTGATTTTGGAAAGTAAGGGTCAACAGGGATATACAAAATAGATAATTCAAACCTGTTTAGCAAATGATTTACTGAAGATTAGTTTCTTGACACTATTCTTGCCCTTTTCCATGAATGTTAGAAAATATGTTATTCCATAGGAAATTTTAATGTAATACTTAGCCAGTCTCAAAGCAAATAGGAAATTTGCTTGTAGTTTTGTGTTCCTCATTAGAATTATTTTTCAACTGGAAGGCTTTTCTGAAATCAGAGTTTGGCCTTTTTAATTTTGTGTGATTTTCAGGGAGAAGACCTCTCTCAGTGTTTCCTGAAATCCTTCCCCAGTGGTTGAACCTCGCACAGCTCCCATTGGCCAACACGTTTCTGAGCAAGGGCTTTACAAAAGTGGCTGCAAAAGTTTTCTTTTTATACCCATCTAAACACCAAGTTCTACTAAATGCAAATGGGATGCACATGATTGGAGTGATATCATTTTATTAAAACTCTTCTCATAACCCAGCTCTAAAAGGCCTTTTTTTTATTATAGCTAAGTTATTGATGCTAAATAGTTCAGCAAATTGGGTTGTTGAAGCGCATCTGCCATGCCTTATGCATGAAGCACATCTTTCACAAATCAGTGCTGTCTCTTGCCTGGTCCTGGAGTCCCAGTAGCACCACTTCCCGGGGTGGGGCAGTGTGCCTCTTTTGTGAGCCAAGAACTGGTGTCACAGGCACAGCCATCAGGCCAACACTTGGTTACACTGTTGTCTTCGAAATGTAGTGCATAATGGGGAAAAGGTTTAATTAATGTGCTACAGTAATGTGTCTGTTTATAAAGAAATAATGTACTATAAAATTAAGCCACGTATAGTGAATGTCCCTCCTAATGGTGAGGCTGGCATTTTAAGTGATCAGTAAATCACTTAAATATTAAGACTTTCTTGAAGAAGGGTAATAAAAGGAGACATTTGGAAATGGTAGATGCTGGTACATACAATTATCCACGAAATAAAACATTTTTATTGTGATCCCAGTGTTAATCACATTGTAGAACAGGCTGATCAGGAAGTGTGATAAATTGTATCTGAACAATTTCATTTCCAACATGATTAACCTGCATGAGAATGTAAGTCCCAAATATTTAAACCTGACTTTCCTCAGAGGACAGCCGCGCTTTAGTTTCCTGAGGCTGAAAGATTACTTGTAAAGCTGCTAAGGCTGCTTTGTCCCATGGTTTAATCCTTCTTTATTTGGATCATGGTATCTAGGTTTATGACTTCTCCCAGCTTCCTACCTCTGGGCCGTCTTTCCAGCTCGTGGGGCAGAACTCTATTCTCAGGTCTTTCCTGCTCCCCTCACCGTAAAGGGTTCTCTCCCACTTTTGGCATCTGCAGGCATGATCAGTCATATGTGGTCTCCTTGGCTTAGTTCTTTGGTAGGTGATGCCCCATTGCTTATAAGGAAGTCATCTGAGGGCTGACCTATAAGGCTTGATGTTGCCCAGCTGTCCCCTGGAGCTGCTTAATACTTCCTCTATGACCAGCCTCCTTTGATCATGGCGTTCACATCCAAGAAAACCAAATGGGCCAGGTGGCTGTACTGTTTTCCTCCAAGGGTTCAGGCTTTTCCACTAAACTCCTCCTTTCTGGCATAATGCAATTTGATTATCAAAATCATCTACTTTAAGCCTTATTAGACAACATGCTCCCAAACCATCATGTGTATTTCCCTTCCTCATTAAAAAAATTTTTTAAAAAAGTTAACAAATGGTTACACTAAGCAGTCATAATCCAAAAACAGACAAACAAGAACTTAGATTCTCCAGCCTTTGCATATTATATATGATTAAATGTATTCTGCAAAATGGAAATTGTAAAGTGTTAAGCCAATAATAATATATTCAAAATGTTTTAGAAAACATCCATTTATATTTAATCTTTTTCTAGGTTACTATATGCAAGCTAGATTATCTTTGGAGGGTTTTGTAAAACGAAATTGTAAATTTCAAAATGTTGTGCCTAAAGGGTTGTGGTCCTGAATCCCAGATCTCTACTGATGAAAATTTGGCAGGTTGGGAAGTGAGATGAGGGTTTAATGAACAAAATCTAATCTAAGAGATGGAAATGCTGTTCCTCTTAAATACAGAGAAATTAATGGGCCGGAAAAGGCACAAACAATTTCCGCCACGGCACAGAGTGATTTCCATAATGGAGAGGATGGAGGCTGGCTGGTTGGGGTGTGTATTAGGCAAGTACTGCTGGTGGCCAAACCTGGCCAATGGGAATTATGAAGCCTTTGTCATTCCCACTCCAGATCCCTTGCTTTAGTTCATACTGGTGTTCCAGGGCCCTGCAAGGAGGTGCTTTTGATTGGTTTAAAGGCCAATGGATGTTTGTTTCTTTAACTCAATAGAACATCATGTAATCAGGAGCTTTCTTATTGTGACCTTGAGTAATTCGGACATGACCACTGTTAGAAGATGAGGATTTAGAGATTTTAATCAATGGAAAAGATTTCTCTTACCTCCAGTTAATTTTCTGCTCTAAATGCTGATAGACTTTCTCTTCTAGTATAAGTTAACCAAATCTCTAAGAAAGATCTCTAGTTGCAATTTAGTTATGAGCCAAAGTCAGTTGCTAGGGGCGACCAGGACAGAAGCAGTTAATTAATTCACCTCTGTCATTGTGTATGGATTAAGCCACTGAGTCCTGGTTTGAGAGAAAATGGGCCGGGTGGGAGTGATTGCTGGGCTTGGGGAGTGTTGACGAACAGCCTGGCTTCAACCCCATCCCACCCTTTTCCACCTCCATTTCCCAACAGGAAGTTAGTAGCTTTTTTCGAGGAGTCAGTAAGGGAAGAAGATGAAGAGGCAGGGCATGAACTCAGGGTGCTTATGGAGAAAAGATCCTCAAAGGGAATAAAACAAATAAAACAAAGACATGAAATTGACATAAGCTATTGGTTAGTGCCTAGCAGGTGGCAACAGGGCCCTATTAAGAGTGTGTGTGTGTGTGTGTGTGTGTGTGTGTGTGTGTGTGTGTGCGTGCGTGCGTGCGTGCGTGGTGGGGGAGGGTGAGAGCTGTGAAACTTCTGGATAGCTAGGAGTTAATTCCAGCTCCGGCAGTGAAGAGCATACAGCACTGTGGGGTCCAGGAGGCCTGGATTCACATAGTATCAGAGAATCACAAACATGGCCCTAGAGAGCTAGTGACATAGGCACAGGTATTTGCCGACTGTCCTTCTGCAGGTGGCCCATTTGGGTGGTGAGTGGTGAGTAGTGGGTGGTCCAGGGCCCGCAGTGCTAATTGTCACCAGAACAACATCGGAGGATGGCAGGTGAATTTGCTCCTGAGAGGAACAAAGCAGAAATATTGGGGGCTTTGAAACCTTAACCTAAACCAAGGAACAAGCCAGAGCAGAGAGTAATGGCTTGCTTCCAAGTTAAAATTTGGAATGAATTAATAAGAATTATAAATAAGATGAGGACCAGCAGTCCTGGGAGCTGTTGGAAGTGGTCTGTATCTTAGGCTTCAGATTTACTTTTGAAAATGTTACTCCAGAGAAGAGTTATTTTTCTGTTTGAAGCTTTTTTTAATTGTTCATAATGTTTTCTAAAGAACATTTTAAACTGAAGTATAGTTGATTTACAATATTGTGTTAGTTTCAGGTGTACAGCAAAGTGATTCAGTTGTGCATGTATATATATATATATCTATTCAGATTCTTTTCCATTATAGGTTATTTACAAGATATTGAATATAGTTCCCTGTGCTATACAGTAGGTCCTTGTTGTTTATCTATTTTATGTATAATAGCGTGTATCTGTTAATCCCAAACTGAAGTTTGTTTCAATTTTGCTAATGATTTCTTGCTTTAACACAAATAGAAATTCTTGACATTAAAATGTGTTTTGCTGTCATTACTGGTAAAATACACCTGATGCTCTACGTTGGCTCCCTATGAGCTGTGAGATTCTGGGTCAGCTATGCTGAGGGCAAAATGGGGGACAAGCCATTTTACTTCCCGTAGAATATGGTCTTGCTTCCTCTGCTGACTGGGGAAAGATGATGAAGTTGCTGGAGGATTAGGAAAGGGTGAGGAAGGGAAGTGGAGCGTATGTGTGTATGCGTGTGTGTGTGTGTGTGTGTGTGTGTGTATGTATGTGTATCTACTAGGAGTAAACTCTGTATAGCAGGGACCTTAGCTGTCTTTTTTGCCGTCATGTCCTCAGTGCCTGGCTTATAGCAGACACTTAAGAATAGTTCTTTACAGTCAGCTGCAAGGCCCTGCACGATCTTGCCCAGCCCTCTGCTTACAATCTCTCTGTCCTCATTTCCTACTGTTTTCCCCACTGCTCATTCAGCATCAGCCACATTTTCCTTCATGTAGTTCCCTATACACCCCAACCCTAGTCTCACCTCAGGGTCTTTGCACTTGCCATTATTTTAGCCTGGAATATTCCTCCTGGATTTAGGAATGGCTCTTTCCTCCCCTTCAGGTTTCTGCTCAAATGTCACCTCATCAGTGAAGCTTCCCTGACCTTCTGTTTAAAATAGCTCCCCCATTCACATGGCCTTCCCTGTGTCTCACTTTAGCTTTATTTTTCTCCTTAGCATTTATTGCCTCTGGCATAAACATACATATGTCTGTCTTGTTGACTGGTCTGTTTGTAGTCACTAGAACATACACTGCAACAGGGGAAGGGTTTTTGTCTGTTTTCTTCACTGCTACTTTTCAAGGCCTGGTACAGAATAGGCGCCCCAGAAAATTTGTTGAATGAATGATGGAATGAATGAAGCTCACGTATTGTTTTGACTATACTTACACATATTAATAATACAGCAATTCTTGCTCTATTTTTCTACTTTATTCACATATGTAACTTAAAACGAGTGATTTCACTGGGGCTTGTTCCACAAACACATTTGACAAGCTTGAATGGTTATTTACATAAATATTGCAAAATAGATAATTACTTCAAGAATTAAAAAAGCGATGCAACTGAAAACACAAAGCAGAAGTTCAAAATAGAAATTTAACTTCCTGTTTTGCTAGTATGAGATGAGAATCAATTAAAAAGCACCGCCTCTGTCCTCCAACAATGACTTTGACTGCAGTAGCGTTTACAGTAGGTTTTCCTTATTCCTGTGCTGGTTATAATGCTCATTCCTGAACACGGAGTAGAGACCTGCTGTCTTGTCTCTCCAGCAAAACATAACCTCTATTTAGATCTTGGGTATGAGTGACTTTCCATTACTATCCAGTGACACCACACTCAAATTGCAGAGGATAAGGCTGTGAGAGCTGAAACCGCAAAAAATATTTCAACCAAAGAGTGATTCTTTTGTGATATAAAATTTCCTAAAAATATCCAGAATGAAAAGTGAATAAAACTATTTTTAATTCTTTTAAACAAAAGTCTCCCTTTAAAAAAGTGTGGGCAATTGCTTTCTTTTGCTTAATTTCTAGAAACGTTTCCCCTATATAATTCTTTGAGAGAGTGCATGGATTAAGGCGTTTAGAAACACATTCTCCCACAAAATAATCTGCCTCCCAGTAAATCACTCCTGGGAACCGTGGAGAACGTGGAATCCCCCCTTTGCGGGCAGGGTGATAGGGTGATGGGCTCACGGGCACTGTGTGAACAGGCATTAAGATGCTTTGGCTCTAAGCAGTGATTTTGAAGTAAGCTTCTCTGCATCTCATCTGATATTCTGCTCTTGGCAGCATTTGCTGAGCTCAAGTAGTTACTGACTCCTGCGAAGCTGACAAAGGAACATTTCAGAGACGGGAAACTAATTTATTCTGACTGCTTGTCAAGCATCAGCCTAACTAGCCTCATCTTTTTGGCCCTAAAATTTGCAAGATTCTAACCTTTGCTTTTACAGCATCCACATTAAATAACAAAACGGCTGAGGAGTTCCTATCAGGAGGCTTATGCATTAGTACAGCACCATTAAGAGCTGGGAGTACTTAAAAGCAGGGATCTTTTGAAATCAGGGGCCAGATGGTCAGATAAATTGACCTTCTTTGTTCTCTTATTAGCAAAAGACATCTTTTCTTTTTAATTCAGAATGGTTATCAGGAAAGTGACTGAATTCTCTGAACTTTTAGGTTCGAGAGGCAGAACTCTTGATCACATGGCTACTTGAGACATATTTGGGAGTAATATTGTGCCAGTTGTACTTCCCATTACTTTCTTCACAAAGAGCTTGAAGAATGCATTCCTGACGTGGGGCGTGTGGGGCTACGGATTTGGGAAGTTCTCTGTTAACCAGAGGAAAATTCTTTTTTAAAAAAAATTTTATTGACGTATAGTTGACTTACAATGTTGTGTTAATTTCTGCTGTACAGCTAAGTGATTCAGTTATATATGTATATATTCTTTTTCATATTCTTTTCCATTATGGTTTATCACAGGATATTGAATATAGTTTCCTGTGCTATAAGTAGGACCTTGTTTTTTATCCATTCTATATATAATAGTTTGCATTTGCTAATCCCAAGCTCTCAATCCTTCCCTCCCCCAGTCCCCCTCCCCCTTTGCAACCACAAGTCTGTTCTCTATGTCTGTGAATCTGTTTCTGTTTTGTAGATGAGTTCATTTGTGTCATATTTCAGATTCCACATATAAGTGAAATCATATGGTATTTGTTTTTCTCTTTTTCACTGACTTCACTTAGTATGATAATCTCTAGTTGCATCCATATTGCTGCAAATGGCATTATTTTGTTCTTTTTTATGGCTGAGTAGTATTCCATTGTATATATGTACCACATTTCTTTATCTATTCATCTGTCAGTGGACATTTAGGTTGTTTCCATGTCTTGGCTACTGTGAATAGTGCTGCCATGAACATAAAGGTGCATGTATCTTTTTGAATTATAGTTTTGTCTGGATATATGCCCGGGAGTAGAATTGTTAGATCATATGGCAACAACCAGAGGAAAATTCTTGAATCATTATCTTTTTTGTTGTTGTTGTTGAAATTCACTCTAACTGCACTTCATATGCTGTCTAATTCAGCCATCTCAGGGGGCTGGTTATATGTGCTGTGTGGTAGTGGGATCTACAGGGGGCCACAGGGTCTAACAGCAGCCAGAATGACCTTTAAAAAAAATGGATTGGATCATGTCTGTGGCTCGGCTGTTTAGCAGCTTCCCATCGTGCTTAGCGTGAAATTCAGAAAAACCCTTCCCATGGCCCCAAGGGGCCCTGGGACCAGCTTCTTCTCACTTCTCTGAGCTCATCTGCTCCAGCCACTCTGGCCTGGGGTGTCCTTCAAGCCCACTGAGCTCCGTCCAGCCCCAGGGTCTTCCCACCTGCTTGTCTCTGTCCTTGGAGAGACCCCTTAGGCCCTCATGTTCCAGGGCAGTTTCCTTCTACTCGTTCCAGTCTCAGCTCAGCTATCACCTCAGCTCGGCATCCCCTCATTCCTTAGTCTTCCCTAAACACCCAACGTAATATTGTCTCTTCTTCCCTCAGTCTCTGGTTCACACTGACTTCTCCTCCTCATTGCATTTATCAATCTCTGAAGTGCCCCTGGACAAAGACTTGAGTTTAATTCATTTTTCTAGGAGGTGATCCCAGGAGGTACAGGTGGGGGAGTGTGGAGGTAAGGATGGGAAACAAAAGAAGCCGATGCAGCGTATGTTACCGAGCAGGTGCCGGCTGTGGGCATTTGGGGCTCATTGCCCCTGGGGAAGCTGGGTTAGAGTATAGAGGTACATGCTTCAAAGCTGTCGCCCCCTGAGAGGGAGGAAGCTGGAGTATTTACCCACTACCTCTAATCTGTTCTGGGCCCAGAGCTATTGCTGAGGCTATCAAGTCCCCAGCACTTTGGGCCTGTCCTGAATGAGGGCCGGGCAAGGCAGAGAAAGTCTCGGGTGCCAAGTCACAGGTGCTTACAGGAGGGAGCTTGTGAGTGGCAGGGGTGAGAGCAGTGGGTGCAGAGGCATAGGTGCGTGGCAGGTAGAGCCTTCTTGCTCATTTCGGTGTTTTCTAGTTTATCAACCGTTCTCCTGTTCTAGAATGTAAGCTCCATGAGAGTAGGGATGTTGACTATTTTGAGTTCCCCAGACACGGTGCCTGGAACAGAATAGGCACCCAGTAAGCATTAGTTGAGTAAATGAAAAGGCATGGAGTTTCACTGGAAGATACATGGCCTCTAACATTGATTTCATTCTGATGTGGCAGATGCAGAAGGTAAGATGCGTCACATGAGACTTGGAAATGGCCAACTAAATTGAGGATGTCTGGAGAGGGAGGAGGGGATTCAGAAGGGTTTGCATGGTATATTAAAAATGGTATTGGGGTCAGGTCCCGACCAAGATTTAGACTTCATGGGAATACTCCCTTTGGAAGTGGTCATGGTCTAATCCTTCATTCTCTCTGGAATTCTGTTCCTTCACCTACTTTACCTGTTTCACAGAGATGTTAAGATAATAAAAGGAGATAATAGATTTGAAAGCACTTCTAAAAAATGTACTCTTATGGAGAAAGCTACTATTTAACTGTTGAAAATACCTTATATTCAAGTTAAAATTGTTCCTAAGTGCTTAGTCCCTTTAAAAAGTGATTGCTGCTGCCGAGAGCCATTTTAATGGACAGCTATTGCCTCTCAACTGAAGTGAGTAGAATAATCAATTTCCATGGTGTGTCTGATGACCTGTGGCTGAAAAGACAGCCTCAGGGGTGATCGGCTGACTCTTATCTCATAGGAAACTGGCAGCCTGGGAACAAGGGGACCCGGGAGAGATGTGCTCAGGTAACAATGGGAACCCATATCTCTGGCTGATCTGGAAATCCATTTCAATAAAGGAAATAAGCCAGGGGAGCAGGAAAAGTAGAACTGCAGGGGAAGCAGCTTCTTGTTGCAGTTAGAACCAGGTGGAGAGGAGAGTTTTCATTTTTAACTTTTGGCAGGACAGTTTGAGTATTCCGGTTGATCATTTGAAAGGCTTTGACACCTAGAACACTGGACACTTGAAGGGCGGGGGCTGGAGTGTGAATAGGGCTGCAGTATGAGTGGTCCCCAGCCCACTCCCTCTGGCTCCACCCGCACCTCAGGGGGCCTCCAATCAGAGCACGTGGTGCCCCCGCCCCAGCCTGAAAGACCAAGCTCTGTCCCCCTGCAAGCAGCAGCTCTTGGCCATCCTTGGCCTGGGGGTTTGCACACTGAGGGATCGTGGCCTGGCTTAGGGAAGGTGGACCAGGAGAAGAGGGCTGCACAGGCCCTGGGCATGAGAGGCTCCTGTTTGGGTAGAAAGTTCCTGGGCATTGGAGTGTGGTCTAGAAAGAGGGAAGCAGATCTAGGTGAGCAAGTCCCTTGACCTCTTGGACTCCTCACCCCAGGGGGAGAGGTGCCACTAGGAGAGGGCCAGAACGGGGTGGGATCTCTAAAAAAAATGGGACCCAGGACAGGGGTCTGGGTTCCAGATCTAAGGGAAGTACATCTGATATGAAACTGACTTTGGCCTTGGTAGTTAAAGCTATAACAGAGCATGAGCAGACAGGTTAACTGCAAAAGCCCCGAACTGACCAGTGAGGAATAGGATGGCAACTCTAGGAAGCTGTTTATTGGAAGGGAGAGGTAAGCCAAGGAGAACTCTCCGAAGGATTGCCACGTGACTCAGAGGAAAGTCGTAGTCTGCAGTGGCTACAAGGCTGTGCACCGATCTGCCACCCCTCTGTCCCGTGACCTCCCTGACCGTATCTACCTTCTTATTCCCTCCTGCCAGCAGCTGTGCTCTGTCCGCACTGGCCTCCTCACTGCCTCTCATGGGAGCCGAGCCTGTTTGCAGTGGCTATTCCTTCTGTGTGGAATACTCCCTGAGAACTGCCGGTGTACTTTGTTCAAATGCCCCCGTCCCAGTCACCTAACCTGACCAGACTATTTAAAATTGAACCAGGCACTCTCATTCCCCCATCCCTTCTGTCTCCTCCCCCTGCCCCACTCCTGGCCCCATCCGTTACCTAGTAATTTACTTATTGCTTTTTCAGTCTCTGTCTGCCCTTGGGAATGTAAGCTTCATAAGGCAGGCTTCAGGCCCCAGAAGAATGCTTGGCACGTTGTAGGTGCTCAATAAATCTTTGTTGAATGAATGAAGTAAACTTGATAAAGGTAAGTAGTAAACAACGAGAGGAGTTCCTGAAAAATCATCAGAGATCTTAAAATGCATAGAATGTACAATTTCTTAAATTCTTGCCGTATGAAGAGGGATAATATCTAAACATTTAAATGAAGGCTTTTCTTTCTCACCACTTTTCTTGTCTGCTTCATGGGTCTCACTTACTGAGCCAGTAGCATTCACTGTCTTCTGAGAGTGAAAATTCAGACCAGAGCAAAGAGTCAAAGGATTCCAGGGGAAGCCCTTGAAATCAATAAAAGCCTCTGAGAACAGAACCTAGAAATGTTTAATGGCGATTAGATTGTGCACATTCTGCCTCTTTTCTCTCTATTCCTCTTAATTTTTCCTTTTCCCTTTCCTCCACTCTCTTTCCTCTTTCCTTTCCTCCTCCTTCAAATTTGGAGCAAGGGGCTGTGTTAGGACTGTAGGACTCAGAGATGGATGGGGTCAGTTCTCAGGAGTGGACAGTTAGGTGGGGGAGATTTCTGTGGGAAGAAATCATTTCAGCATCATGTGCAAAGTGCTGTCATGGAAGTATGCCCAGACACTGTAGGAACCAAGATCTTGAAAGATAACTAGATTGGCCGGTGGAGATGTAAGAGGCTGCCAGGGGAGCCCTGGGGTACATGGGTGGAATTCTATACATTGGAGACTTGGAAGAATATAGAGTTATTGCTTAGAAATTCTGAAATCACTTTGGGTGTGAAAGACAGTCTTTGGTTATTTCTAAAATTCACTATCTTTCAGCCCCCTTTCCTACCCATTCTGCATAAATTCTGTCTCTGATTGTCTCTCTCTCTATATAGATAATATATATACACACATATATACATATCAGTTGTGCTATTGGTAAAGATGTTATCAATATATCAACAGCACTTATAGTAAATAGTAATTTTAGCAACCGCCATCAGGCACAGTACCAAGCCCTTGACATTGACGGCCTCATTTACTCCTTATAACATGCCTAAGCAGAAGACACCAACGCCATCCTCATTTTATAGATGAGGAAACCAAAGCATCATGAATAAATAACACACAGTGATATCATTATTTGAGTCTTTCTGATTTTGACTGTCCACGTGTTCTTTCACATCACCAATATGTGTCAAAAATACATTTACATCCTAAGATGTAGGAGAAACACATATGGGAAAATATGGTGCTGAAAAAGGGGCAGAATGAACAAGCAGCAAATGTATCCGTTCTGGAGAAGCAATAGCTGTAAGAAACCCCCAAGACTGAAGAGGACTTGGTGACTGCTGCCTGTATCTTAAATGCCATGAACTTTCCTATGCCTTACTTTTATGAACAGAAACATCTGCTTTATAATTATGCTCACTTTCCTTACAGGAGAGTGTTTAAATGAAGTTATCAAAATTTTATTTGATGGTTTTAGACAATTTTAGTGCTCAGAGAGTTAAAGAAATGGTGGCAGGTCTTTGGGCTGGCCTGGTATAGTGGGCATTTCTTTGCGGTCCTTTGTCAATGAGATTTAATCATGTTATCTAGGCACCTCAGCTTTTCTGTTCTTATGCCTTATGCCTATTGAATTGTGATGATGGATAGTGGTTTCAAATACTTTCTAATTATTCCCATGGTACTTTGTGCTAGCCAAAATCTCTAAGGACACACGCTCTTTTCAATTATTATTTCCCAAAGCTTTGTAATTCACATAACTGTTTGATAACCAGATAGTGATTCCCAATCATGGTGTTTAAGACATTTTAGATGATTTCCAGTTACTTGCAGGGGTGCAAGGAATTTAATATTTTCTAATGAAATTATTAGAATTTGTTTATTATTTTTCTAAACATAGGATGAATTGTCTGTATATGGCTGAAAAACTCAGTGAGGGACCAGTAGCCCTTTTTGCTTTAATTACAAGTAACTTTGGCCACTATTCAAAGTGCCCATTGCCACTTGCCCCACTGTATACCTGCAGCTATGTAATGTTTTTAATGAGAAGCTGAAATCTTAGAGAACCTGAAATACAGGATTGTGCTCAGTGGGTTTTACTGTATGTGTCTTTGTATTGGGGGTTTCTATTATGCATAGAGTTGTTGACTAAACAGTAATTTTATAGCCCATTGATGGAATCAAGATATGTACATTAGTCCCATTATAGAACTTTCTTAAATTCCATCCCATTCAATTCTCTGCTTTGGCCCACATATATGGTTGTGTTTAACTAGAATAACTGAAGTTTCCTATTCCCACATTGTTTTACCTGTAACAATAATATGCTCATCAAGATTATGTAACAAAGAGGTTCTATAGTGACAACAGTAGGTGTATCTACTGAACATTATCCTGGAGGAAATAAAAGAGTTTTTACAATTTATTCTGAATACTGTAAGAGCAGATATAGAAATAAAATGTGAACTCCTTAAGCTTAAGGGCCATTTATGTCTCATTCTCAGTTGGATTCCAATATGTGACACATATTAGGTGCTCAAAATGTTTGAATGAATGACTCACTTATAAAAGTGGTGTTTAGCATGATGCTGGACATGTGATAGATTTTCAGAAACTATTTATTGATCTAGATATGAACCTTGGGCCCTTGCATAGGGAAACTGGAACAGCTTCCTTAGGCTTGGACGTGGGCATGGCTGCCAGTGGGGAACCGAGTGAGGTTAGACATAAATTTTCACATACTCTTTTCTTCCTCTCCTTCTTCCCATTCTCTCTATTTATTATCATCCTGCTGTTGCAGCCAACTAATCCAAAATCCTTTGTGATTCACTACCACAGGCGAGTATGTTTCAAAGTTCCTCCTTACAGTAAAACCTTGAACTTCCTACCATAGTATATTTGAAATTTACATCTCACAACTTACTGACCCCTTCAATTCTGGACGCTGCCCGGTGCCCAAAATAGTGAGTGCTAAAAATACATGCACTCTGCCAAAAAGAGTTTACTGTGTTCTCAGTAGAAGCTTTAAACCCTTCCTTAAAGGTTAGAGAAAGTCAGCTCGATGGCAAAAGAAAATTTATTTAAAAACCATTTTTACACTCGTTTCATAATAGTAACATTTTATCTTTTTTACAGTGATTTATAGGCACTGGAGCAGAACAGGGGAGTCATGGAAAAAAGCAATTAACGAATAAAGAAAAAAAGTACCAGTAGTGAAGGGGAAAAGAAATCTTCTGAAAGCTAAAGAAGAGAGAATAATTGATGGTTCCATTTTAGCTTAATGTTATTTCTGGATCTCTTTTATATGCTGTGTTATTTACTGCATAGTTTATAGTTGACAGAAATAAACAGCATTTGCAATATAATGTCTTTAGCCCTGCCATCCACTTGCTCATCCCACTTGCCTGTCAAGCTAGAACTTCAACCAACATCCGTCAAAGTCTCCTGTGATAGAGTCTGTTTTTAATAAGCCCAGCACTATAATTACCTTATTGCAGAGTTAAAGCCAAATGACACTTACAATGAAGGTTTCATGGCTAAACAGTAAAGTCAATGAAGCATATGCATACCAACTGTCAGACAGGAAATAGCTGCTCAAGGATTTGTTTCTTTATTGCTTGTCGAGGGTCACTTCATCTGTACTTGGAAACTTTGTCACATCTACAACAGGTAGGAGAGAAGGAAAAAGAATGAGTGTCATGGAAGATAACTTAGAAAGATACCCTTATTCATAGATTTAGGCAAGATTCATTACTGGGCTTCTGTGCTCAGGAACATCTGTGCTAGGTGTTTCTGCAAATATTTTCTGACTTAAAGCTGTAATGATCCACATAGTTAAAGTATCGTCCGAATTGCATTAGTGAGGAATCTGAGGCTCTGAGAGTTTTTAAACTATGGGCTTGAGGCCACCCAGCTGGTAAGTGATAAAGCAAGGCTGTGAACCCAGTCTAAATGTTTCAAAGTTTGATGCAGTTGGCCCTTATATTATAGCTGCCATCAGGTGAAGTGTTTGGTCTAACATGGTCCAGATTGTGGTCTGGATGGAAATGGAATGCAGTTTAGACATGTCCGCATACTGAGTTACTGAAACGAAGAAGGCGAGACACTCAGATGACTGATTATCCTCTGTGTTTTATGGCAGAGATCTATCTCTATTTTATACTGTTTGAAGTTTTACATCTCTGTGACAATCACAACCAGTTGTGAATTGATATGTCAGTGAATATCGCATCACACATGGCATCCTTCACCAAAGAAGCTCTGGGAATAAATGCAGTCTTGCTCTCATCTTAGCATGTGTGGATGACAATGACAGAATGTGTGTCTAAAAGCTTAGCCTCATTTTTACTTAATGGATAATACGAAATGGATCGTTGAATCATTTGGCTCATTCAGAGCCACCAGACTACTAAATCTGGGATCCTTTTTTTTCCATCCAATATCTCAAAGCAGAAATACGGGGCTTCATTTCTATTCCTCTCTTGCATTACTTCTGGGCAATACTAAAAGCATCAGATTCTTTTTCCAGTTCAGTTGAGAGTTAACATTGCATCAACCTCAAGAATCTCTCTGCTGGCACATCTGGGGAGAGGGGTGCCCTGTGGTGGCTGTGCTTCTCAGTAGAGTGTTAACCTTGGTGGCACCAGACCTGTAATTAATTTACTAAACAAGTAGGGTGTTTTGATTCTCTGGACTAAAGCCTATAAGGACAGGGTTTTAAAAGAATGAATTGATGAAGTGTAAAAATAACTTAAATATTTGACTCAGTCACAGGTTTATAACATCTATGTAAAAGAAAGTTGTATTTCAGGCTATGGGAGTTAACATTCAGTCATTGCCATGCTATATTGGCAAAGGTGGAAACTGTTGAAATTGAACTGTTGACTCTTGGGCGACATCTTTGTACAGTGCCTGGAAATGTCCTCAGCTGAGCCATCAAGTACCATGCAGCCTACAAAGGGCAATGAGGATGTCAGGTAACACGTGTGTTGTTTGAAAGCTGGAGGTTCCTCACTAGACAGAACACTTACTGTTCTCCATTTCCCCTCCTCCCCTTAGTGGGTTGCCTCTCAGGTTGGGTGGGGGAGAGGGTCTGGGGATTGGAGTGATCCCTGGGGGTTTCAGGACTGGTTTTTCTTGCTCTTAGTAGCCGTGGAAGGGGGATCTGGCTCTCAGTTTTCTGCAGATTTCTCTAAAAGGTAGAATATTTAACGTCTCTGTCATCAGCTTTGTCTTCATTCTACCACTTCTGAGGCAACAGTCTAAATTCTTCCTCAATGTTTTGCTATATTCATATGCTCTACCTAGATACTCTGAGGTTTCCTACCATTTCTAATAAGAATACTAGCACTGTAGCTACAATTTTTAGATCTGGTAGCTTTACATGTTTCTCTACTACTTCCAGTCACATAGAGTCCCTTTGTAGCGTTAAACTTGCTCATGAGTAGACCAAATGTGTACCTGATGTGAACAGGATGCAGTTAGTTTAGAAGGAGAAACATTGGTGAGACGCTCATGGGGATGCATTCCAGCCCAGTGTCAGAGGGAGAGTAGATGCACTTCTGTTTGTGCCCTTCACTTGGATTGAAAAATCATCAAATAATTTTGTATGCTATTTCCATCCCTAACATCCAGACCAGATACAACAATAAAAAACCAACATTTATTCAAACATGTAGTATGTGGAATAATCTACATAAGTACACCAAGGGCCAGAGATAAGCAGGATAAAAAAAAGCTGCTGTGAGTTTGGATTGTTTGGGAGAGGCTTCCGGGAAGAGTTAAGAGCGTGACTTCAGAGGCAGAGTGGCAGAGCAGATCAGATGTTCCTCGCTGTTGCAGGGGCAGAGGCAGGGAATAGGAGCTAGTGTCTGGGACAGAGCAATGTCTGAATTGAATTCTAAGACTGTAATAGTAAAAGTCTGTAATTACTATTAAAAATCAGATTATGAAAATCACTTGATACTTCCACATTAATGCATATGCCTCATTTATGGATACCATTTTTAGTGTTTACATTGAAGAATGTTTCTTAAAGTCACAGCAGAATCACCTGGAGTGTTTGGAAGAAAAAAAAAGCATATTTCTGTGCCCTCTCCCAGACTTTCTGGCCTCTCTTAGGATGGGGCCCAGGATTCTGCGTTTAAGATAATATCTAGAGATGATTCTTATACTCACTAAAGTTGGAGGATCACTGGTATAGAGTAAGCTGAAAGTCCATGTGCATTTATAATGGAAATGACTTAGGAAGATGTTACTGGGTAATAGAAATCTTGTCACATGAAGGCTAAGTGTTGCTTATAAATGGCTTTTCTTGCGTCTAAGAGTTGTCGAAGAGATATCATTTGGCTGCTTCAGGCAGAGCCTAATGGGATGGAGTCTTCATGGGTTTGGGGCCTGGGCCTCAACCTTGCATATGCAAAAATTAAATTGGATATATTTGCCTGCAGGGAGGCTGACATGCTAATAGATTCTCAGGGGACTTACTGATTAACTAGAATACTGCTCTATTAATTTGTGGTAGAAGTTACGTCTGACTCAAGAACCAGGACCATATTGGTAGGTCCTCAGGAGAGACAGTATACATCAAGTGACTCAGTGAACAAAGAGTTATCACAGTGCTTTGAAATTGTCTGAGTACTCGTCTCCTTCTCTGTCCAGACTCATTGAGCATCTTATTCCTGGTACCCTCTTCATGTACTGTGTGGCTGGCCACAAAGTCAACACTTAAAAGCTGTTAAATAAACAAGTGATTCTAAACCAAGGGGATCAGATAATCATAAGGCACAGGTACATTGCTCCAGGCCAGTAGGATGGGTTACTCTTCTGCACACTGGATATTTCTGCCTAGTAAGAGAGTATTCTCTGTCCTGGGCTTCTGTGGAAACTGACAGATTCTTGCTTCAGAATCTCCTTTACTTCTCTCTCTGCAGACCCCTGCTCTGTGTTTTATATATATAGCTCTATCTCATATTGCCAAGGTAAATTCTGAGTAGTTAATTCTTTGTTGATTTGTTTAATAAGTTATATGTCAGTTGCTTGCCTGATGTCAACCCTGACTGCCTTATTAAATATGAGAACTACTGTAATCTCATTTGAATAAACATTCTTTTTAGGGTGGCTTTTTGCTTCTCACTTCAGAGAATATAACATTTCTGGCCTTCCTTTCATATTCTGAAACATTTTTAATTTATAATTTTTTATATTCGCTTATAACAGATTGTTTCTAGTGTTTTTGATGAACAATTATTTGTGCAGAGGTTTTTTTTTTTTTTTTTAATTAATTTATTTATTTATTTTTGGCTGTGTTGGGTCTTCATTTCTGTGCGAGGGCCTTCTCTAGTTGCAGCAAGCGGGGGCCACCTCTCTTGTTGTGGAGCACAGGCTCCAGATGCGCAGGCGCAGTAATTGTGGCTCACGGGCCTAGTTGCTCCGCGGCATGTGGGATCTTCCCAGACCAGGGCTCGAATCCATGTCCCCTGCATTGGCAGGCAGATTCTCAACCACTGCACCACCAGGGAAGCCCCTGTGCAGAGGTTTTAAAATAAGATTTACCAATGGTAGATGCACAGGGACAGAGTTATAAAAATTTTAAGGTAGGGAAAGAGTTGAATTGTTCAAAAGGACAATGCATGTTCTATGTCAAATATACGCTGTGTATTTATACATAGGACGATTTCTCCCTTCTGAAATCTGGACAGTGAAACCCTCTTAAAGTGATGAAAACCTCCTTATCTTGTTGATTCTTATAGAGATGGGGCCTTTCTCATAACCTTCATATACTTGAAAATACTTCATAAGGCTTGATGCCGTGGTTTGCCTTCTCATCCTCTTCATTGTCTAAACTCATCTAGAAGACTTCGAAGAACGAAAACAATCTGAAGAGGGACTTCTCCAAGAAAAGAAAATTTCCATTGCTGAGAAACTGATAAAATCTTTAAAACATGTAATATACAGAAAAAAATTTTCAAAATGACTGAATATCTATCTACCTATCTCTTAGGCTAGCGGAGAATCTTTTTTTTTTTTTTTTTCATTTAATAACAGCAAGATCTTACCTGCCCACAATTGCTAGCCATTTGGGCTAGAGAATAGGAAGTGTGTGTGTGTGTGTGTGTGTGTGTGTGTGTGTGTGTGTGTAAAGGTAATAAATAAAAAGTCTAAAACATTAAAGCATTGAAACTCAATGAGGCTATTGCATATAATGTAGTAAAATATCTTGTTGGAGTAGAAAAAGAGCAAGATTAAGTCAGTTTTCTTTAGCTGTTGATAAATAGCTGAGTTTTAGTAAAGAACATAGGCAACTTTTTTTTTTTAATCAAAATAAGGTATAAAAAATAGATTCTCAATTTTTCAGTTTCCCTATTTCATAATAAAAGAAAAATATGAAAATAAGTTTTGTCCAGATTTCTGTAGGAGATATTTCCTTTACTTCCTATTTCTTCTTTTGACTGTGACTCAGCCGATCAAAAACATAAAAGTGCAAGTTCAGAAAGTGTTGATGTGCATAATATGCCAGACTAGTAGTGATGGATGAACCAAAAAAAAAAAAAAAAAGATTTTTCTCTACAATAGAACTGTGGGTTTCTTTTTCCCCTGATGGTTTTTTGAGTTATTGGATTTCCTTATTAGATGTTATACAATAAATTGTGAGGTGCATTTTTCAGGAAGTGACTTATATTTATCACTGAAAAATACAGCAAATAGCATGTTGGGAAACATTTATTAAAAGAGAATCTATATCTATTAGTGCTGTTCTTTAAAGAAGAAAAGAATCCAAAGATGTTTTCATGGTTTGCCTTTGTTTGCAAGTCTATTAAGAGCTAAGTATTTCAGCTGCCCACATCTTGGTAGGGGATTGCAATTACGGATGGCATTGAAATACTATAATTTCATAAATACCTCAATTGACTAAACAGCAGGAATTTACTGAGCTTTTTATTAGATGCCTGGCTTAGTAAAGTCTTGGCATATGGAGGAAGAAGGTGAGTTTCAAAAAGAACTGAATGAATTGAAAACAAACTGCATATCCAGAAGTATCTGTGGAGTTTTGGAGGTGAGAATATCACTTTCAAAACTCTCCTGTAAATCCTTGCTATGCAGCAAATCCCTGGACTATGTTTTTGTTTGTCTCTGTGAAACTCTGCAAAAGTACATTCTATTTTGTGAAACTGTTGAAAGAGACACCAAGAAGCATCCCTGGGGAGGAGGATCTGGAGTTGGAATTGGGATATGTCCTGGCTGAAACTGTCCCATTGTCTTAAACATAGTTCAGCTTGTTAAATGCCAGAGTTCTCACTCACTTGGTAAAAAACAGTTAGCGATGAATGCTAAGCCTAGGTTGGCACTTACATCTAAATAAATTTGACTCCACTGGAGACTGCTTTTCAATCTATATTTCTGATAAGTTCCTTGCTATTGTTATAAAATTAATGGGGCTTACACAGCTGGATTTCTGATTATGTGACCCATAATTGAAAGTGTATGACATCTTGAGTATGGAAGTTCAAGGGCAAGAACATTCAGTGTGTGCTTTGGGCAAATGCAGAGGCTTGCTGAGAGAGAGAGATTGGCAGCAAGGCTCTGAAACGAGGGCACGATTTTGGAAAGACTGAGGGGGCAGAAATACTGGCGGAGAGAGTAGCAGAGGTGAAAGCATAGAGCTGGAAATGTGAATTGTATCGTATGTGTATGTGTGTGTGTAAATGGACTTGATAGGAAGAGATAGCTTCCAGCGACTATAGACTGTGCAGGTTGACACTCTATGGTAGAGGGCTTTAAGGACTTGTAAGAGAAGATTGTATTCAGCAAGGTAGGCAAAAAAAAATTGCCTTGTAAATTATTGAAGGAGAGAGAGAAGGCTGTGAAGAATGTTCTGGCCTAATGATTGGAACAGATGGGGAGAGACTGAAGTCAGTTTTATTATAAGGATAGATGCCCAATTAGTGGGCCTACCTCAGTATTTGAATAACTTTAATTCTGTTTTCACTTATTTAGTGCAAATGAAGCCCCCTGGCCGGCTCTCTGGCCCCATTGTCTTCCCACCCTGGCTCAGTGCTGTCCTGGAGGGACCTCTGATGTAGGCTGTGGACACCCTAGCGTGCGAGTCTAGGCTCTGTCTGCCACCTCCACTCTGCCGTAAAACAATCACCCCTTGGCCCTGAGTTGGACCTGAGGATGTGTCACCCATGGTGCTATCTGCCCTCTGGAGAATGGACCCAGGAAGAGGCGTATGTAGGTTCCAGCTCAGGGATGTTTGGGCACCTGGAGTGATATCTAGAAGGGGAAGCACAGCTCCAGGTGACTCATCCCCTTGGCCCCAAGCCCTCCTCATTCTGTGGGGAGAGGCTTGGCTGGTGGAGGGCCAGAATAGGGTCCACACGACAGGGGCCCAGCTGACTCGCTCTGGGCACGATTTTTCTGGTCAGTGCACTTAGACCTGGAGGCATTATGAGTTATACCTAGACATCTTGACCCACATTTTGTTCTTTTAATAAACATTCACAAAACATTTGGTACATCCTTGTGAAAAATGAAACTTTTTAGGGCTGACTGAGGCAGCAGCTCCTTATTTTTGCTGAACTTCTTGCATCATTTCTTATGGTTTCCTTAAGAGACGAGGGGCAGAGAGGCAGGGTCAAGCACTGCCAATTTCCTATGCATGGCTTTAATATTATTCTTTCACTTATTCAGGAATTTATTGAACACTTTTCTCTTAGAGCATCTTTCAGGCACTGTACTGAGTAAATCCTGCAACTATAAACAAAATGTACACAGCTCCTTTCCTCAAGGAACCTACAGTTTAGTTGGGAGGCAGACTTTAGGTAAACGAGCAAAAGATCATGGTAATGTGATTAATGACAAAACATGTACTTACAGGAGACACAACTAAAGAATATAACACACACTGTGAGGTCAGAGAAGGCTTCCCTGAAGGAGTGATTATTATTGAATAAATTGAGAGGTGAGAACGTTTTTTACAGGGGACATAGCTGTTGCTAAGACCATGGAGGAATACTGACTATTCGAGGAGCCACAGGAATGCAGAATGGAGGAGAGAGAATGGTGCCGGGTGACAGTACTTGGATGGCAGGCAGAATGTGGGGATGATTTAAAGAATATGGAAGTCCTTTAAAGGTCTTTATCCTAAAAGCAATCGTGGGAAGACTTATTTAAAGGGGATAGGATGACATGGTCAGATTGCATATTTAAAATCTCCCTCTGGCTTCACTGAGAACACCTTAGAGGGGAGACAGGGCGCATGAGGAGGCCAATTAGGAGGCTGTTGTAGTAGTAAAGAAATGATAATTATAGCTTGGGTGAGAGGTGATGATAAGGGACATGGGGAGAAGTATATGGATTTGAAAACTATTCAAGAGGCAAAATTTTTTTTTTCTGTTTTTTTTTTAACATCTTTATTAGAGTATAATTGCTTTACAAAGGTGTGTTAGTTTCTGCTTTATAACAAAGTGAATCAGCTATACATATACATATATCCGCATATCTCCTCCCTCTTGCATCTCCCTCCCACCCTCCCTATCCCACCCCTCTAGGTGGTCACAAAGCACCGAGCTGATCTCCCTGTGCTATGTGGCTGCTTCCCACTAGCTATCTATTTTACATTTGGTAGTGTAAAATGTCCACGCCACTCTCTCACTTTGTCCCAGCTTACCATTCCCTCTCCCCATGTCCTCAAGTCCATTCTAAGAGGCAAAATTAATCAGACTTGAAGAGGGAGATTCCAAAGATGATTCTCAAGGATCAGCCCTAGGACTTGTCTTTGTGAGCATTAAGTGGCTGGTAGACCAGAAGGCCTACAAGTAAAGATGAACAAATAAATATGAACTAGAGGGGGAGGAAGAAAACCAGGGGAGTGTGATCCAGAGGCAAAAGGAAGATAGATTTTAAGAAGAATGTGTCTGAGATAGTGAATAAAACAAAGAGTGAGAAATATCCTTTGGAT
Source organism: Balaenoptera physalus (assembly GCF_965194825.1). NCBI lineage: Eukaryota > Metazoa > Chordata > Mammalia > Artiodactyla > Balaenopteridae > Balaenoptera > Balaenoptera physalus. The sequence continues at coordinate 51,122,506 of NC_138883.1, forward strand.
TTAACAATGCGGAGATCATTGGTAACCTTAGCAAGTATTGTTTCAGTAAAGCAAGGGAGGCAGGGCCCAAAATTAATGGGTCAAGAGGAAATGGATAAAGTAAATATGGATAACTCCAGAAATTTGGCTGAGACCTGAATATGATATAAAGGTCTATATGGGTGTGAAGGACGATTTTTTAAATATCATAGCGGCTTGAGGATGTTTAAATTTTCTTGGAGAAAGACCCAAGAGAGAGAAAGAAATTGAATATACTGAAGAGGGAGGCCTCTCCTTATCTCAGTGTCCACCAGTAGTCATTGTTTCACGAAAATTTTCTGTTCTCTGGAAAAATTCTGAGGGTAGGAATTGAGAACTTTGAAGCAATAGCAGTAAGAGTAGGGATTTTGCTGGGGACAGAAAAAACATCAAGGAGAGGAGTGACAGCTCTGATAATTGAAGGACTGATTTAGAATTCAAACACTGTTTTGCAACAGCAGAGCTTGTGATTATGCTGAGTGGGAAGGTGATTTATATAGACCTTTTTCATAGAGTCTTTCATTCCTTGGGGTTCCCGGAACAGTGCGACGGTAAGTATCTGTGCTAGTTTCTGAAGCTTGACTTACTCCATTGAAATCACAGGAAGAATGTTATTTGATTTATGAAAGGAGTTAGCCAGCCATTCACCTAATTTTGAAACAGTGACAGGAATAGGAGGAAAGAAAAAGGATATTGAACCAGAACTGTACAACTTGCAAGTTATTGAGATGCCTAAGGAAGATAAAGATTTTTTAATATTTAGAGTCATAATTCATTCAAATGAAGTTAAGAAATCAGTTTTCGAGACAATGCAAACTTGCTAATGCAGACAAACTTTGAGTGGATATCTTTTAAAAAGTTTGAGCTATAGAATAATATGGAAATCTAGGTTAGTTACTTTAAATTCTTTTTGAAATGAGAAACGGTATGAAAAAGAAAAAGGATATATTTCTTTAAGTTCATGAAGTTACTCTCTAACTGTCAAAGCAAAGCATTAGCATTTCTATCTAATAAGTGGGTGTGACATATTTGTGTAGTAATGGTAGTAACTGACCATTTGTGATCTCACAGTTTCTGTGGGAGAGAAGTCGGGTATGAGCTAGCTACGTTTACTGCTCAGGGACTCACAAAGCTGAAATAAAGGTATTGGCCAGGGTTGTGATCTTATCTGGAGCTTGGGATCTTCCTCCAAGCTTCTTCTGGTTGTAGTTGTAGGATCGAGGTCCTGTTTTGCTTCTGGTTGTCTGCTGGGGTGAATCTCCTCGAGGCTGCCTGCCATTCCTGGCCGTGTGGCCTTTTCCATAATATGGCAGTTTTCTCCTTCAAGGCCTTCAGAAGAGTATCTGCTGTAGCTTTGAATCTCTCTGACTTCCTTCATCTCTGACCCCTAGACCCTCTTTTTAAAGGGCTCATCTGATTAGACCAGGCTTACACACTCAAGAGGAGGTGATTACATAAGGAGTGCACACGAGGGGGGCAAGAATCTTGGGAGCCATTTTAGAATTATGTCTCCCACAAATGGTTCAAATGAATACATGTTAATAAAGAGACCGTGTACAGAGGGAGCAGGGTAAAGGGAGCAAAGGAGGAGTGATGAAGCAGCCAGAGATTAGCAACAGCAGGACGTCATTATCAGAACCTGGTGAGAGTGTGGACGGTGGGGGACAGCTATGGCCCTGGAAGAGGGCAGCTGCTGCCAGGGTCTTGCACTGAAGCAGGGAGGGAACAGAGAAGAAATCCCTTCCCTCTCTTTTCTTGCCTTCTGATCTCCGGTGGATGGCTCCCAGGGGCCAAATCGAACTTGAAACTGAGGGCTCCAAGCCTGGGTCAAGCAGTCCTCAGAGGTCAGCCGTGCAGAGCCCAGAGGGCAGAGAAGGTCAGTGAATTGACCATCACTGTGCTTAAGAAATGTTAATTGTTATTATTAAGGGATCTCTGGTTTATGAAAATATTCATAAGTCTAGAAGTATGAGGGACTGGCCTCCCCTGTCAACATTCTAACTGGTTCTGATAGGTGAGTGATGACATAAATGTGGGAGAAAGGAACTGGCCAGTTTGTTGTGAGTAGAGCTGTAATAATGAACTACCTCTAGCACATTCCCTTGCATGGAGGAGATCCTTGACATATATTTGTAGCAACTGCCAATGTAATGATGAAATTGTAGAAGTTCTTAATGAATAGAAACATTTCATAAATATGTGCCAACAAGAACAGAATGCTAACTTACATTAACTTTTCTTTTCACTTAAAAAAAAAAGCACATTGATATTAAAAAAAAAAGAATTCAGTGGGTTCCACTGACAAATTTTGTGCTACAGTATGGTATGAACTTGTTCAGAGGTGGGAGGCGAGAGTGTTTAATTTTTGAATTCCACTGACTGAAGTATATAATTGTATTTACTATATCCATAATCAATGGCTTATTGAAACTTTTGAGTAAATTTTGGAATCAAAATTATAACTCCTACAGCAATCACATTGAACCCACAGCTATCCAATGAGAACACTCAAAGTTAAGATAAAAGTCTCATTTATGAATTCCTTCCGTTGCCATAGTGAAAGAAGAAGCATCTATAATAAAGTTTTCGGCACCAGGATTATAAAATTTATAGTAATCCTTCCTCTGGCAGAATTTATTTTTCACCTTAATGTGTAAAACACAAAGCATATCTGTTTTCTTTTGAAAGTCTAATTTTTAAACTCCACTGAGTCTCTCTGTAGGGAGAGAGCAAGAGGGGCATGGCTTGTCAGTTTCCACCACAGTTAACAGTTGAATCTGAAAATTTAATCATTTACATTGGACAGGTCAGAGGGAGACTCAGATTCTGATTTTCATGTAGCATCTCTCCCTATTACATATTAGAACTTGAAAATAGAAATTAGAAACAACTTTACTGTGGGACTTCTTGTTTAGTATTTCCACTGAAATACAGATTGTTTGTTGGCCATCAATGGATTTAGATTTCTGATTATTCGTTGGCCATCAATGGATTTAGATTTCTAAACAATTAATCATGCATTTAGTATAGTTAGAAATAAAAGAAATAACACATATTTCACATTTCTCTCCAAATGTGCAAAGTCTGATTTAAGAACTTTGAGTGTTCCACCTCCTGTAATGCTTATTTTTATATTCATTTTGCATTGAAAACATTGCCTTAATGTTCTAATTAGCATTTGCATCATATTTGCTAACACACGTTCACACTTATCTTATGCAGTGGAAAACTGCAGTTAAACATCCCCCTCGGAAAATTAAAAGGTTCTTCATCTGGATACATTTTTCTGATGAATATTACAGCAGGGACCTCCGAAGGAACACTGGTTAGGTATTCTGAGGACAGAACAGAAAGTCTGAAGCATGGAGAGAGTCTAATATTATGTTAATTTCATTTTTTTAATATTGGACTTGGAAATTTTTCTGATCTACTTTCTGCTTTGACTGCCTATACTCATTTATGTTATTTAAATTGTCCCAGTAAGTGTAAAAATTCCTCTCTGAAATGTATGTAGAAGATAGGACTGTACCAATGACCATCTGGTATTGTTTCAGTACCAGTGGAAAAGTTGCTCTGTCTTTATTAAAAAGACTTTTTCTTTACTTCCTTAAATTTGCTGAGTTGTTCAAACCAATCTAAACCTTTCCTTTTCTCTTCGAATTTTCATTATTCTTGGATATCTAGCCTGGATAACAAGAATATAATTTTTTTTTTTTTTTTAAATGAAAGCTTCTTTCTTTCTTTCTTTCTTTATTTTTGGCTGTGTTGGGTCTTCGTTTCTGTGCGAGGGCTTTCTCTAGTTGCGGTGAGCGGGGGCCTCTCACTGTCGCGGCCTCTCTTGTTGCGGAGCACAGGCTCCAGACGCGCAGGCTCAGTAGTTGTGGCTCACGGGCCTAGTTGCTCCGCGGAATGTGGGATCTTCCCAGACCAGGGCTCGAACCCGTGCCCCCTGCATTAGCAGGCAGATTCTCAACCACTGTGCCACCAAGAATATAATTTTATTTCATGATTACTGCTACTCTATTTTAAATTTTCCCTCAATTTAACTCTAGTTATTATAGAAACAATTGATCATCCTTAGGTAGTTAGAGTAATCCAGCATTTTATGGTAACATAACCTACCACTTTATAATTTAAAAACTGTATTTTAATATATTTTTAAGAATGAAAACTTTAAAAATGATGAATGTTACACCTTTGTTAACAACGTGAAAATCATCAAGTATCTTTTACTCTTTGAACTTTTTCTTTTCTGTTTCCTTCTTCAGATTTCAAGTTCTCGCTGGATAAACATTCACCAAAATAGGTTGGAATAACTCCAGAAGGAAGAACTACATTAGTATAATTGGATAGTTCTCTCTCTTTGTGAATTGGGAGGAAGGGCAGTAGAAAGTAGCATTATTTTGTGTCCTTGGAAACACTGTTCAAGAAGCTGCTATTTTGGGAACTTTCTGACTTACTTTGGGCAGTCCTGTGGCCATGTAGCTGGTGGAAGCCTTGTTTTGCATACTACTTCTGTCATGGATTGGGAGGGTTCACAACCCTTCTGGAGGTGGGATTTGTGATCCTCCTGTCCTGGGATCCCACCCTCATTATACACAGTGTGATTTATCTTTAGCCCTCTGGTGGAAAAAATGCGGTCGTGTCATAAAATGGAAGTTGTAATCTTTTGAAAATTGAAGGGAAACTGGGTAGCCAGATTATAGAAAATCCCCCCCTTTTTTTTTTTTCAGGCTGTTTGACTTCAACAGAAGTAATATGTCTGTGGGTGCTAATAAATTGTAGCCAGCCAGGGTTTAACACTGATGTGTATTGTGCAGATTTAGACTCCCTTAATGTTTGCTTAACTTGCTCTCTGCACCAGAACTGCAGCATTCCAGTTGTGATGAGAATGTGAATATTTCCATAAAGTACAAATGCAGGTGACTGTTTAGTAACTGTTATGATGAGTGCTTGGCAATGAACTTCAGTGTTTTCCTGTAATTCTGATTTCTGGAGAAACAATAAGCTTAATTGTTTTAGGAAAACTATCTAGGGGCTTGGTATTTATACTCTAGAAACTGTGAAATTTAGGTAGACAATTGAATTGGCTAGCCCTGCATTTATTCATTAAATTTGTCTAGGATAATCTTATTTTGATTAGTGGGCTAAAGCTATTTTATCTTTATGCCCTTGTTGTTTCTGGCATAAATTCTAGGTCAAGGTAACTCTCAAACTGCTAAATGAGTATTTTTCAGTGGAGTCTTATAAATTGGGGACAGTGCTCTTAAATCTTCTTGGCTGAGTTGCTATTCATTGAATTACTGGGCTGAGATAGGATCAAAGTCATTTTTTATACCTAAAAATTTTTTATTTGAAAAAAAAAAAAAAAAGACTCAGTCCAGAGAGTATCTTCAGTCATTGAAAGGGAAGGTCACTAGGTATTTGTCATTCTTATAAATTATTAGCTGAAGCATTTGGAACAATTCTAGAGAAGAAGAAATTCACATTTCTTGCTATGAGAAATTATAGCTCACGCTAAAACATTCTCATGATTTGTGTTTTTAATCAGTTTATGGTTATAGTTAATCTGCCTACTATCTCTGAGAAGTAGGTTAAAATTATTAACCCTGTTTTACAGATTAAGGAATGGAGATGCACTCTTGTTAAGTGGGACCACAAGCTGCCACAGTAGGTCACTAACACAGGGAGGAGTGGTCCGATATTCATTCGTTGTGTTTAGTCCACAATGTCTTTGATTTTACTTGTAATGAATCACACTGTTGCACCTTGTTCCTATGTGGAAAGGAAGCACTGACATTGGACCATCTTTCTTTTTTCCCCCTCAATGATCTTTATGAGCCATTGAAGATAAACTATTGCAGTTTTTGAAAGACTATAGGGTCTTTTAATCTTTTGTAAGATGTGCATATATTATGGTTATAACCAACTTTCACTTTCTTGTTAATGTTAAAGATCTTAGACAAGTTTGGAAATTAAATTAAAATGTAACCCACAGGTATATTTAATTGCTAGTCTTTTCATTTCTATATATTTGGAGACAGATAACCAAATAGTGTTTACTGAGCAGCTACAGGTTAAAATTTGTGTTGAATGGTTGTTGACCACAGACTTGGCTAGGTAACTGTTGTGACATCTTTCTCTCAGGCGAGATATTGACAACACCTGTGGCAAATTTGGGGTCATAACTCAGCCTTCCTCAGATGGTACTGGATGACTTAACTAAGATAAGATCATGTTATAAAATTTCAGGGTTGGAGGGCTTGAGAGTCATTAGTTCATTCTCACATCATGTTGCTGCTCTCTTCCCCCACCGCCCTCTTGGAGGCACAGCTTATACTTCAAATACAATTTGTTCTGCTTGACCCTTCACACTCCAAGCTCCAGCCATCTAGAGCAGTGCCTTGAGGATATTATGCTCTCTCCTCTCACAACCCACTTCTGTACATGAGTTTCTTTAATCAGATCACGTTTCCTCCCTCCCTCCCCCCCACCCTCTGTCCCATGTCCCAGGCTGACTCCCTAACTCTTAACTCCTATTCAGTTTTCAAGTCTCAGCTTCAGTGCTGAGATTTTAAAATCAGATCCTGGACAGTGTAAACAAAAATTTAAATTTGTGGTCTATTTCATAATCCCAAACTGAGTCTTTCCCTTTTCTTTCTAAGCAGTCCTCTATGGAATTTTTCTTAAAAGCAATTAACCCCAAATCCCCAAATCCTTTCTCTAGTAGTTGCTGCTAAAAAACTGGAACTCTATATCCCATGTCCAGGAAAGATATGCAAATGAACTTCTTCTTTGTCCACTTTGTCTGATATTATTAATATTATCCCTTTGTGTTCTTTGTTCCCCTTTGGTTGGTTTACCATGACTATCTGTTTATTTTAGTTTTGTGATTTTGTTCTAATGAGATTGGTTTTGGCTTTTTACTTTGACAGTTGTCGTCTTTTAACTGAATTAACTTTTTAAGACTGACAGCCAACATCACGTTTAATGGGAAAATATGAGTGGCTGCTCTAAAATCAGATATAAAGTGGGACTCTGAAATCACTATTATTGTTTGAACATAGTCTTTTTGTTTTTTTTTGTAGTCTCTGTCCCAAGAAGTTTATAATTTAATTGTGAAGATAAGATTAAGATTTATGGACAAAATAAAACATTACAAGACACCATACACATCATAATATTCAAGAAAGACAGAAGTTTCTTGTTTGCCTAGAATTCAGTCTATAATCAACCTCACCTCTTACAACCCAGGGACCAAGCACAAAAAGCTTTTATCATATTGTACATTTCAAGGCCTTTACAAGAGGGGAAGCCTTGAGTCCTGCAATGAATTATGAAATAGAAGTAGGATATATCAGTATTCAAAAATTATAGATTAAAATATCATCTTATCTAGATGATATGAATTTTTGGTTTAAAAAGGCCTGAGAGAACCATTTGAAACTTTTATGATTTTTAAGTAATTTCAATAAGCTAGGGAAATAATATAATGTTAATAGTTTTCTTATAAACCAGCAGTGACTAATTAAAAGACAATTGATGAAAAGTACAGTAAAGTTTCCATTAAGAATAGCAACATCCATTGTATCAACAAAACTTTTTGAGAGCCTTCTCTGTACCTGCATTGAGCTATAAAGTCTTTGCCCTCAAGGGCTTAAATTGTGGTGGGTGAGACTTACATGCAAACCTGCAACCACAGTGCAATATGTTCAGTGCTATGGTACCGATAACACGCAGGATGAGGATGCCCCAGCTGAGTTCTAAAGGAAAAGTGGAATTTTAATAGGGACATGTTGTTCAGGTATAGGGAGCGATGATGGACAATAGTATCGAGGTGGGAGAGGGAACCTCATCCAGTCGGTAAGGCTGGACCATCGGGTGCAGGGGAGGGACTAAGAGTGATGAAGCTGGTGAGAAAATGTGTGGTCAGTTCACTAAAGGCTCTGTGAGCTGTGTTGAAGGCTATAGGGAAATCTCACCTGTGACCCTCTCCCCTTCTGTAGGCATCTTGAGGGTGGCAGTCACTTGGATGATATTTGTTCAGTTTCTGTCATTCTGTTCTGAAGATGTTTGGTGTGAGGCTGGTTGTAGAGTTTTCCTTGCTCCTAGACTCTGCCTATATAACCAGGGGAATGTATCTGAATTACCTTCTGATTGACCGGTGTGCTGAGCAGGGTGTTTCTACCGCACCAAGTTCCTTCCCAGGGATTGGGTATCTATTGATAAGAACCTAACAGTGAGCCTTGGACCCTGAAGCAAGGTTTTAAGATGTCTTTATAGTCAAGGAGGTAATCCACTGTGGTGCCTCTGAGGTCACCTGAGGTCCACAAAAAACCTAGAAGAGGACTTTATACAGACTGTGTGATCCCACTGGGTCTAGCAGACCATGGCATAATGGGACTGTAAATTTCTGGGTTTGCCTGATAGCTACACTCTGGAGAAATGCATGTATGAAAAGTCTTTTGCTTAGGGAAGTGCTATTCAGGTCTGACACTGGGTTTTCATGAAGAATAGCGAGTTTCTGTTGAGAAACTAGGATGGTTCATTGCTTCTGCCAGTTGAAGGTAATGAAATTCTAGCTGGGTTAGAAGACCATGAGTTTATGTGCATGGTTCTATGGCGGTCAGACATGCCATTGGCCTTCTGGCTTTTAAGATTTATAAGTTAAATTTCACAAGAGAGATCATCCATCTTACTTGGCATTGACTGAGCCACCTGATGGTAATATTAATAATAGCGGTTAAACTTTATAGAGCACTTAATATTTTTCAAGGCTCCATGCCAAATGCTTTCTTTGAATCTTCACGCCCCTATGAGTTAGATATGAATCAGTATCCCCATTCTACCAAATGAGTGGATCGAGGCAGGGGAGATGGTATCTTGCTCATGGTCATATAGGTAATGCTTTGTGGGAGTGGGTTTCACACCCACACCTGTCAGATTCCCAAATGCATCCTCTTAATCAGAATGCTGCACTGCCTCAGGTGTGTTTGGGGTTTTGAGAAGTGGAATTTTGATATGAGTGGTTGGTCAGGCTGTCATTTTTTATTCTATAGATAGACATCAGTACGCAAGTTGAATGAGACTTTGTTGACTAGGAAGTTTTTCTCCACCCAAGAAATTTTCTTTTTGTCCACTTTTTAATTAAAAAACATACACATGGAGTCCTTGGGATAAGATGGCGCTGGTGATCATTTTGGATATATTTGTCTTCTTTCTAACTAGGTTTTGTCCACTGGTCTGGAATGGAAATGCAGAGTGGGAGGTACAGATATAGATGAACAATGAATACAGATGTGCAGAGCAGGATCTGAGATGTAGACTAGGTGCGGCTGATAAGGATCAGAAAGAAGAGCTCATGGAAGAGCTCACAGCTTGCCCCAGAAGCATGAACGTGTGTTCCTATGAGCAGACATTCTCCTTATGAAATCCATGTCCATCTAGCCCTGCTGATTAGGCAGAAGGGACTAAAGAATGCACTTGTTCAATAAAACCACAGTGGTACCTGAAGTGCCAAAAACCTATGGACAAAGTGCTAAACACAATAACCTTGTGCGGGAGTTGAACTTGGAAGCTGGGGGAGGTAGGAGAGTCATGTACTTGGTACAGAACTGTGACTTTGTAGATTGCTGGGCAGCTTGGCAATTCTGCCCAGTGCATACTTTTATTTGGTTACCTGTTTGTAGTAGTTTTCACCTTTTCTTAAATGGAAGCCTGCTGATCTCTTTATGAGGATGAGCCCTAAAAATGTAGAAAGACTATTCTATAACATATTGGGTTGGCCAAAAAGTTCGTTCGGGTTTTCATACCATCTGATGGCAAAACCCGAACGAACTTTTTGGCCAAGCCAATATCACCTCCTTATTTTAGGCACAATATTGTTTTGGGCAGTGTGTTTAGCTAACTTTCAAATGTTTGTCTTTTGAAATAAAAATAATAAGAAACAAAATGAAGTTTAGTTACTTATTAAGGGAAAGTGAATGTCACTTTATTATACTTGACATTAATAAAAACCAAGAACCGTGTTAGAAAAGTTACTGTGTCAGGACTCTTTATTTACCTATTTTAAGTGGAATTGTAAGATCATCTTGATAGATATATATATGTGTATTTTTTTTTTCTAAAGGGTAATATTTTAAATCTACTACTTGATGGGGTAAGCTAGGCTTGAAGTGTCCTGTGTTTTTATGATCTGAAACACACGGTTTGGGATCTGTGCGCAGGTATACTGATGATGACAGCTCATGATTTCTGAGCCATGATGAGCATATACATTGGCTGGAATACTTGGAAATGGTGGTGGTTTAATTCCCACTATTAAGTTTATGATGTTGTCCAGGGTTAGAACTTACACCTATAATGGCAGCAATATCTCATGTTTACAAGGCACTTTCCTCATGAAGGTTCCCAGAGTGCCTTTTGAGCATATGTTTACAGGAATGACTATTCTCTGTGATGCAGCCATTTCTTCAGAGAGCAACAACACCCATAAGGTCACAGCTGTGTGGTACCCACCAAGACAAAGGTGATGGTAACAGTCACTCAGGCCGTAATTTTTAAGCAACATAATCTACTCACTTAATTTGACTGGCATACCAATATTAATATCCTTCAAAAGGTTTTGAGAGAGGCTGTGATGACTATGAAATCGTCTTTGATTTTTATATGGCTCTTGATAGAACACTGTCTCTTAACATCTTGCCAACTTAGTATTTTTATTTTCAGAGGCAATATTTCTCTCTTCTGACTTAATAAAAAAAGTAGATATCATATGTCCCCTCTACTACCCACGTGTTCTTTGGAAATGTCTAATTTCTGTATTGCTTTTGTGTTTGAGTAGGTTTCCTCATTAGGAAATAATTGTCATGTCCAGGAAGGATACCAGAGAGATTTTAAAACTCCTCCCAGATATCTGCCTTCGTAAAGGCAAATACAAATGAAAAATAAGAGGCTTAATTCTACCTGTTGAAAATAAAGAGACTCGTATTCTCCCTTTTCTTAAAGGAATTATTTTAGAAAATTTGTAATTTCCAGTTCCTTCTCTGTCCCTTTGAAATGCATGTAAACCCTTTTTAAAGCTAAATGCATCTCCTATCAGTTTCTTTTTTGACCCACGAATGTCTTTCTCAAGGGCCTGGGAAACAATTCTTGGAAATATCATCATCAAGGAAGTTGGTGCCCCGAATTTCCCAGTTTCTGTGGGAGGCTAGAGGCTCACTTCAGAGGGTACCTGCCTCCAAAACCACCTCACAGCATAAAGATATGAGCAAATTACTTTTCCTTTGGATAAAACCATCTAGCTAACTCAGGGGGTCACCTCCATTACCAGGTGAATCTAAGACGAACTGTGTGTGACAAATGGTGCTGTCAAGTCCTCTTACCTGAGGACTAGTTATTTCTTTTGAGAACATGTATGTAATGGGTTGTGGCTGCTTGGCCACATAAAAAGGGTGAGATTTCTTTCTGTCTTTGCAATCTCTTAGTGGATTAGTGTGCTTTACATTCTGGTTTAATGTTTATTCAGTAATAAAACTGTTTTCTTTTTCATTTACCTTTGCTGAGAGCTCTTCTAGGTTGGCAGGAGATTTTGTTTTTAATTCTATTTCCCCAACATCGTCCTTTGTGGCAGTGCCATTGGGCTATTAGTAAAGTTTTATTAAACTAGCCTAGGCACAGCTGTTAGAATTACTCGTGTCATGGAAAATGAGTACAGCTAACCTGTGCTGAGGACTGTTTTATGTGCTTTAATATATTTTTCTTCTAATTCTGTGAGAAAACCTGAGAGAGGTCAGTTTAATTTTCTCGTACATTTTAAAAGATAAAAAGGTAACCATTTAAACAATAATACATTAGTTATCATTATACTCAATTTATACGTTTTATAAAATACCATGCCGGGCTAGTGTGGAAATTTCCTAAATTTCACTTCCGAGTATCTTTTTCTTTTTTTAAAAAATTGAAATATAGTTGACTTACAATGTTGTGTTAGTTTCAGGTGCACAGCAAAGTGATTCAGTTTATATAAATATATATAAAAAATATATTCTTTTTCAGATTTTTTTTCCATTATAGGTTATTAGAAGATATTGAATATGTATCTTGTCCTATACAGTAGGTCCTTGTTGTTTATCTATTTTATATATAGTAGTGTGTATCTGTTAATCCCAAACTCCTAGTTTATAGCCCCCCTCCACTGTTTCCCCTTTGGTAACCATAAATTTGTTTTCTGTCTGTGAGTCTATTTCTGTTTTGTAAATAAGTTCATTTGTATCATTTTTTTAAGATCCACGTATAAGTCAAATAATATGATATTTGTTTGTCTCTGTTTGACTGACTTCACTTTGTGTGACAATCTCTAGGTCCATTCATGTTGCTGCAAATGGCATTATTTCATTCTTTTTTATGGCTGAGTAATATTCTATTCCCAGTGTCTTTGATTCAGCCTTTGACTCTTCCTCTGGTCACCTGCCTCCAAGCCTTAACACTTGATTGGAATTCATCTTTTCTTCCTCCCTTCCTCATTGATTTTGGGGGAAGTCGCCTAGATGGGAAGAGTAGAGGCACGGGCAGAGGCTACATGCCTGTAGGCTCTACTGTTGCTTGATGGCTATGCAATATGCTGTGTCATTAAACCAGAGTAAGGCTAAAGGCTACCTAAAGGAGATTCCTCCTGATCTTATTCCAGCAGCACTTGGCCAGAATAAGCACACCTCTTTTTATTTAAATTTTTTTCTTTTGCCATGTTAAAATCCTTAATTAAAAAATTTTCAAATCTTTTCCAATAACTTTTAGACTTCCATTTTTCATTAACATTTACTAGGATTTAAATATAATAATCTCTACAGTATAGTCAGCACAGAGCACATGGGAGGGGTTCAGTGTTAGCTGTTATTTCTTATTACGGGCCAAACAATGGGGACGTAGGGGTGGAGGGAAGACAGGGAGGCACAGAGTGACCTTAAATAGAGCTGCTGTTATATCACTTTTCTGTAAACTTAAGAAAATTCTACAGTCCCCCTCTGAGTCTATGTCCTCATTTTCTGGGTGCAGATAATGCTAGATGACATATTAAAATCGACAACAGTTGAGGGGAAGGTCAGAAAGCAGAATGGCAGAGTTGAGTTCCCAGAGTGGGCTTCGGTGGGCTTCCCTCTAGCTTTCTGGATAAATCCCAGGCACAAAGGCCCAGAGAAGTATGTGATTCAAGCTTCCTCCTCAGCCAAGTCTGCTGACTCACACACAGGTTTTTACCACCAGTGCTCGAGGCACTTAATAGTGCCCCTCAGCACTGGTCCTCAAATGAACTTCATCAGAACGGTGCAAACTTCCAGTTATAGACGAATAAGTCCTGGGGATGTAAGGTACAGCATGATGGCTGTAAGTTAACAGTAACTACTGTACACTTGAAAGTTGCTAAGAAATCTTAAACATTCTCAACACACACACACACACCACACACAAATGGTAACTATGAGGTAATGAATTGGTTAATAGACCTTACTGTGGTTAGCAGTTTGCAATATATATGTATATCAAATCATCACATTGTATAACTTAAACTTATACAATGTTATATGTCAAATACGTCTCAATAAAGCTGGAAAAAAAAAAAAAAGAGTTACCTGGGGGAAGGTTGCCAAGCTGATGAAATCAGAATCATCAGGGCTGGGGCTTAGATATTTGCATTTGAAAAGTGTCTAGGTGATTCTTATGTTCTTTGTATTTGAAAATTACTTTTTTCTTTTTTTTTTTTTCCAGTAGAGGTAGCCAACTAAGGTGAGCCAGCTGTCCACATTAATCTCCGTCTGGTTTCCTTCTGCTATCCAGTATCCCTTTTCTCACCACTCAATGGCATTTGTACTTAAATGTATGAACTGATTCTAAAATCAGCTTCAGCTCATTTAGCAATTTTGCTGTTAAATTTTTTTAATTGAGGTATAGTTGACTGACAATATTACACTATTAGTTTCAGGTGTACAACATAGTGGTTCAAATTTTTATAGATTATACTTCATTTAAAGTTATTATAAAATATTGGCTGTTTTCCCTGGGCTGTACAGTATATTTTTGTAGCTTATTTATTTTACACAGTTAGTTTGTATCTCCTAATCCCTTACCCCTATTTTACCCCTCCGCACTTCCCTCTCCCTACTGGTAACTACTAATTTGTTCTCTATATCCATGAGTCTGTTTCTGTTTTGTTAAATTCATTAGTTCTGTTTTTTAGATTCCACACGTAAATGATGATATACAGTTAAACATGGTATAGGATTCATTCTTAGGTCAAAAGTCTGTCTTACATTTGAATGCACTTCTTTGTGTGTGTGTGTGTGTGTGTGTGGTGGGGGAGAAGGAAGTATTTATTACTTGCAACAAGTAAGGAGAACACATGGAATCATTCTCCAAACAATGTCTCCTGAATGCACTTCCTTCTGTTAGCCTGCAGATTTGAACATTGCTCATCTGGTGATCTGTTTAGTCCCCTTTGCATCAGGAGGGGTTCGGCTGTCTCTCCCCAGCACCAGATGGGGGACAGCTGCACAGGAAGCTGGATCAATGCCCGGGGGGCACCGTCTGCATTCGCTGCTGTGTTATCACCCAGACCAGGCACTGCCCCGCCCCCCCTTTCAGCTTGTTTCAGGTGTAGAACAAGAAACTGCATTCCTGAGATCCGCCCTTGCAAATGTATTTGTAGCTCTACAGTGGTAGCAGTAGCACGAGGCTAAACGTTAAAAATGGAATTTTCTCGGTGAAGCAAGCAAGCAGGGAATTTTTCATTTTATCCATCATTCGCCACTACCACAGCAGTTTCTCACAATCCCTCCCTAATTTTTTGACACAAAAGATGAAGATGGGAAAGTGTGTGAGGCATTGATGCCACGGTTAGAGAGTTCAATATATTGAACGGAAGCAGAGCGATTTCATTTTCCAAACAGCAGCAGAAACCAGCCCTGACCAAACAGCTCTCCTGATTTGAGGGCAGTAGCAGGGAGAGAGTCTGCCTAGTTCCTGAGGTGACTGCCACAGAGGGAGGCTGGAGAGAGGCTGGCCAGGTCTGAGTGTGTTCCGACACATTGAGAAAACATTATTCCATAAAGTAAGTTTCTTTCTGATATCAGTTGGTTTGTTCAGGATCATTCCTTTGCTTCACGCTTGAAGACAGATAAACACAAGTGGGGAGAGTAATACTAAGAAGTACCGTTTATTGAGGGACCGTATTGTGCCAGGACTACACAAGGAGGAATAGGATATAGCCTCGTGGAGATTCTGGCAGAAGCTACTTCATGACGTTGTTTTAAAAATGAAATGAGACGATGCAAGTGAGATGTTTAACATAGTACCTGACACAAAGAAAGTGTTCAATAAAAGCCAGCTATTTGGTTTTATTATTGATGCTTTGAGAAGCAGCCTAGTGTGGTAAGGTTAAGAGTGCAAGCTCTGACTCTAGCCTGCCTGGGCTGAAATCTTGGCTCTGTGACCTTGGGCAAGTGAAAGTCACTGGGCCTCAGCTTCCTCATTTGCAAAATGGGAATAATAACACTGTTTGCATCATGAGACTGTTAGAAGGACTAGCTGTGTTTAGAACAGTGCCCGGTATGTAATGCAGCATAGGGTTTGTCGTTTAAAAAGATGATCTATTTTAAAACATGATCTAGTGCTAATCCAAAGAAAAACAGTTGGGTATTGTCTACATTTTGTAGAGGAGGAGGAAGTGACTGGCCCAGACACGTGGTTTATAAGTGCTAGAGGCACAACTTGAACTGTAATCCTCCTGCTTCCTAAGCTCGCACTCTGCCCAGAAGCAGGGCTGCCATTCCAGCAAACAAAAAAGCATTTCCAAATTCCATTAGTGTTTTTTTTTCTTTTATCCCACATTTGATTTCTTTGACTTATTAGCCTGAGAAATTACTGTATTACCTTCATGAGAGGTTTTGTCCACAACATCTGACTAGCACATCACTTGATTTATTTGAGGCTGAGCCTGAGTTTTTATCATCATTGTGGTAGTTATTATGACTACTTTTAGAACTTGGTTGTATGGGCCTCTAAAAAACCAACTTAAAATTTTTATTGCTAAATGATAAATCTTTTTTTTTTTTTTTTTTTTTAGATATATGTTCCCCAAACTCAATGCATTTTTTAAAAAAATTTATTTATTTATGGCTGTGTTGGGTCTTCATTTCTGTGAGAGGGCTTTCTTCAGTTGCGGCAAGTGGGGACCACTTTTCATCGCGGTGCGCGGGCCTCTCACTATCGCGGCCTCTCTTGTTGCGGAGCACAGGCTCCAGACGCGCAGGCTCAGTAATTGTGGCTCACGGGCCTAGTTGCTCCGCGGCATGTGGGATCTTCCCAGACCAGGGCTCGAACCTGTGTCCCCTGCATTGGCAGGCAGATTCTCAACCACTGCACCACCAGGGAAGCCCTGATAAATCTTTTGAGGGGGCAAATTGAAAATTAGTAAAGTACATTTAGAGATATTTATTTTTTATTTTAATAATTTATTTTGACTCTTTTATAAGCATATTTTATGACAGTTGAGCATTATTTAATACTTTGTATTTTCTATGCAAATTTTAGGAAATTAGAATATTAGGAAAGGTCTAAGAGAGGTTTCCCCTTTTTTGGTCAGTTTCTGTTTGATGAAGGGATTGGAAAAGAAGGACTTAATGGCTTTGAGGACAAGTTAGGTTATAATAAAGTCACATGACAAATTAGAAAATTGGAAAGAGCAGTTCATTCATACACCCAAGGTTGGGGTGACCTCAAAGTGCAGATGCCAAAGCTTGGTGAGGACCACGTTATCAAGGCATGGCTCTGTCCGCAGGGATGCTGAGGGAACTGAGGTTATGTAAAGCAATACATCTGTGTTGGGGATTATTAGCACCACCTAGTAGAAATAAGGCTACTTACTCATTGGTTTCTCTCATCCTATTAAACACCTAAAACCTGGGCTTCAGAAGTGATTTATTTTTTTACTCATAATGGTAAGGCCATGAGGTAGCTTTAGCTACCAACTTCCTCCTCACATCCCATTCTTTATAATGGATAATTGATACGTCTTAAGTCTTACGTAAAGTCTACCCAAACACGATTTAAGATAATGCTCTTTTTTTTTAAAAATTAATTAATTAATTGATTGATTTTGGCTGCGTTGGGTCTTCGTTGCTGTGCGCGGGCTTTCTCTAGTTGCGGCGAGCGGGGGGCTACTCTTTGTTGCAGTGCGCAGGCTTCTCATTGCTGTGGCTTCTCTTGTTCTGGAGCATGGGCTCCAGGCGTGCAGGCTTCAATAGTTGTGGCATAGTGGACTCAGTAGTTGTGGCTCATGGGCTCTAGAGCGCAGGCTCAGTAGTTGTGGTGCACTAGCTTAGTTGCTCCGCGGCATGTGGGATCTTCCCTGACCAGGGCTCGAACCCGTGTCCCCTGCATTGGCAGGCGGATTCTTAACCACTGTGCCACCAGGGAAGCCCCTAAGATAAGGCTCTTAACCTCACTCTCTCCCAACTAGATAGTTCCCCCTAAGTCCCTACTGTAAGGAAATTCCTGAGCTGCCACTGTTAGAGCATTTCTGTAGAAATTCAGCTTGCAGAAGGGATCTA
This sequence comes from Balaenoptera physalus, assembly GCF_965194825.1. NCBI lineage: Eukaryota > Metazoa > Chordata > Mammalia > Artiodactyla > Balaenopteridae > Balaenoptera > Balaenoptera physalus. The sequence continues at coordinate 51,140,124 of NC_138883.1, forward strand.
ACTTTGGTCTCAATTATTTAAGACACTGTAATCTGATCTTTTACGGTGTTTTCCTACTGTCTATTTTGTAAGCTAAAGTTTTCCCTCCCAGTTACTCTGGAACATGTAGGTGTTGATGAATGTGAGCTGATATTTTTTGAAACATTGCTGCTTTATTACAAAGCCCCTGGATTTCTCCGCTTTTGTCAGCTCTTGGGTGAGCCTTGGTGATAGAGTTATGTTAACAGAATTAACTGCCCTAACTCTTTGCTTATGAGGAAAGTAAATTTCAGTGATAGATCAATTAAGCAGATGTATTGATTTGTTGTGAATGTCACTTTAGTCTTCTTTTCTCATATTAAGACATTGTATAGATTCAAAAATATATAGGTTATCAAAATTTTACTTTCCACAGATTATTATCTCCATCTCCTCCACCCCTGTCCTTGACTCTGTATTTGTCCTTCTAACTTAAAATTCACACATATGCTATTTTACTTGCAGAGTTAGAGATAAGATATCCATATATTTTTCTGTCTCTACCTCCAGTCTTTTTTTGAGCCTAAAATTCAGCCTCATTTATCACTTATAAAGGCACTTTGACTAAAAGGGGCATATAGTATAAATGCCAACAGTGTGTCATTTCACTACACCTGTAATGAAGTTATTGTTAATAGTTTTATCTATCTGTCTGTCTATCATCCACCCATCCATCCACCTATCTATCCAGCCTGAAAAAGATAGCAAAAAATTTATAAGAAGTCATCTTTGTTACTTGTAGAATTCTATCTCATCATAAAATCTTATAAGAGGTTGAGACAACTTAGAGCAAGTGAAACATCAGTGAAAGGTGCTACATTAATGGATGTAGGGACAATGAAAATGATGTGTCTGAATGAGGAATAAATTGGTTGACTTCGGTGGTGCATAAATTCCATCAGGCCATTTGGACACACTTTAATAACCTTTGTTTCATTGCATGAAATGCTTACCCATTAGCTGGAAAGAGTGGCGGTGTCTCTGAGAAGGAAGAAACAGCTACAAGAGTAAACTACAGAATGTGCAGAGATCAGATTAACCCACCAAACTGAGTCAGTAAGATTTTGAGGAAGAGAAAACATGGGGTACAAAGCAATGTATTGCTGGTGAAGTCTGGTGCAGAACTGGTCTAATATCCTGGTTTGGCATCTCTACCAACTGAAGTCCTCTTATTTTAGGTCTGGTTAGTGTATTAATTTTCTATTGCTGTGTAACAAACTACCACAGATTTAGTGGCTTAAAACAGCACACATTTATCATCTCACAGTTTCTGTGGGTTGGGAGTCTAGGCAAGACCTAGCTGGGTCCTCAGGAATAATACAATCAGAGTGTTGGCCAGGGCAAAGGATCATTTTCCAAGCTCACTCAGGAAACTGACAAATTTCACTTCTTGCGATTGGAAGACTGAGAGCTCCACCATGTTACTGGCTGTTGCTGAGCTGACCACAGCTTCTGGAGCCCTTATAGTTCCCTGCCACACTATTTATATGGGATTTCTCACAACATGGCAGTTCACATCTTCAAAACCAGCTAGAGAGAGAGAAAGCAGCAAGTCTGTTAGCAAGATGGAAATTGACGTAACATAATCTCAGGAGTGACATCACATCACCTTTGCCGTAGTCTGTTGGTGAGAAGCAGGTCACAGGTCCTGCCCACACTCAAACAGAGAGGGCAAGAAAACCAGGAGGCAGGATCATGGGGTCACCTTGAAGTCTGTCTGGCATATTTAGTCAGGACATGTTGAGTCACACAGAGAAATGGAAATTACCCCCTGTGTAGGGCATAAAAGTATCTCCAAGATAGTGATCTATCTGCAAAGTCACTTGCCTCGGGAAGGAAGAGGAAAGCCCTCTTTGGGGGCGGGGCTGTAGAGGAGGCAGCTACTCTTTAGCTTTTCATGCTTTAATACCTGAATTTATTATTGTCAGTTGCTATGTTTATGTTTAGAGGTTTCATTGAGTGAGAGAGTGGTAATGAACTAAAAGCTGCCTTAGATTGCTTCTATATATTTGAGATTTTCTTAGAGGAAGGAGAACAGGGTTTTGTTCTAGTTTTTTTTTAGGTTTTTCAAGGTGACTGGTATTCTCTAGCATGCAGTGTAATTCTTACCTAGTTACTGGAAAGAATCGATGTACAGTGATCTCAGATGTAACCACTGCCACTTTGGCTAACATCTTTTGCAGAACCTGGTATACTTTTTTGCTTTTGTTTTCTTAAAAATAAAGGTAATCAGTTGCAATCAAAGGTACTAAATTCATTGACCCTAGGAACAAGGAAGCTTTTACTGACTGATGTTTAGTCTGGTGATGATTTATAGCCAAGATGGTGATTATTTAGCTACTTAAGGATCTGAGAGTGGTTTATTGCCCACTGAGGGCCTGGCTTATATAATGTCGCTCATAATTATGTTTTCATGGTTTTTCTTTCATAAAAATTAATCACATTTTTTCCTCCCCATTCTTAGTTGCCCCATTCCCTGTCATTTGTTCTCCAAATTGCTTTTGGGCACTCCTTAATGCTTCTGTTACCACATCTACAGACCTAATATGAATAGCACACTCTGCCTGGAACGTGAGCACTAATTGAATTTGCTTACATTCAGTGATTTTAATGGGGCTCTGGAGGGTTGTTTAATGACAACTTTTATATGGAAGACACTGAAAAAATTAACATGTTACATTTAGTAAATTGGCAATTACTTAGCTCCATTATATCAAAACCAGTCACCTACATTTATTAATATTATATTCAAAAAGCACAGCTTTAATGCTTGGCTCCAGGTGTCTGTTTCTATGGGACAGTGTTTATGTCAGCATTGTATTTCCACCCACCCACCACCAAAAATGTAGTGACTGAATTCTTAAGTGGAAAAACTCTAAAATGCAGCAACTACTGTAACTCACTTCACCCTTCTTTTCTGATAGACCCCTCCAAAGTGGTCTCATTGAAAGCTGATCTATCCCCAATTACAGAAATAAATGTTGGTTGTCTCAGCTCATCTTTGGGCCACATTCTTCTCACCAGTAATGTTTAGGAAAAGGTACTGAGATGTGAGATGAAGTCTGCATGTAGGCTTTTGGGAAAATTTATTTTGCTGTTGTAAAGAGGCATAGGAAGAAACAGTCCCTTTTTTTCTTTTTGAAGTTGTATCTACATATGACATCTGGAACTCTGGCAGCCATCCTGAGGCCACGAGGGCAGTTGACATACTGAAGATGTCAGAGTGGAGGCAGGGAAGGAAATGGAATATCTATGACATCATTTAACTTCTGAGTTAGCCTATCCTGAAGATGCCCCACCTTGGTACATCTTAATATCTAAGATAATAAATATCTTTATTATTTAAGCCATCCCAGTCATTATTTATTTCCTTCCTCCCTCCCTCCCTCCCTCCCATCCTCCCTCCATTCCTGCCTCCATGCCTCCCGCTTTCTTTCTTCCCTTTCTGTCTCTCAGTCAACTAAAGGCATCATGATTGAGTCACAAAGGTATCTGGTAATCAGATTATAAAAGTGAGTATCTTATCAAACTTTCCACCTTCCTTCTGCTTTTCTCACTGATTACTTTAGTGAGGATTTGTTCATGCTTGTTTATGGAATGGATGAAGGGGCTACCGCCTACTTTATATTATTGTGAGAATGACAATAATCAAGGCAAAACTTTAAGCCTAGTACTCAATAAATGGCAGCTACAATAGTTATATTAAAAAACAAATAAACAAGAAACCTAGGACCTGGAAACTTCTACTCATTGCTTATCTTTAGATCAATAGAAGCTAGAAAATTCTACTCATTGCTTATCTTTAGGTCCATTGTCATAGCCACCGCCCCCCAAGTTTTTAATATGTGAATGAGACTAAGAGGGAAAGACCAAATGTATCCACTGCCTGTATCTACCAAGCAGCTATTTATCTACTGAATGGATTTAGAATCAGCTCTTTTTTGGAAAAAAGTTTCACAGAGTTTTTTTTTTTTTTTTTTTTAAACTCTGACATAGGCTTAATTAGCTACCAAAGCCCAATTTAGAGCCAGTAAGTCTGGGATCCATTTCTGCTCCTTCTTACGGATCAAGGGCAGGTCGCTTTCTAAACTCTGGGTTTTGGATTCCTGTCTAGAAAATGAAGAAGACTACATCAGTGTTTCCCTGATAATAAAAATCACTTTTTCAATTTGGGGTAGTGGTGGGAATGTGGCATCCAGCTTGTCTACTTACAAACTATGTAATCCTGGGCATGTCAGCTAACTTCTCTGAACTTCAGAGTCCTTGTTTATAAAATGGAAATAATGCCTCACAAGACTGTGGTGAGTGAGAATCAAATATAATGCGTATGTGAAAATGCTCTTGTGAATAACAAGGTGCTATATATATGTGAGGTGAGAATGTGTTGTTAAGATTATCATCAAAGACCATCTTTTGTAGTTCCTTGTGAAGCCTGTACTGTCTTTTTAGCTTGTTTTGTTACTCATTATCTCACAATTGGAGTTTTCCAGAGGCTTCATAGTTGATACCATGACAGATTGAATATAGAAGCAGATAAGAGACTTCTTTCTTTTTTATGCAGTCAAATTTTTAATAACAAAGGTACTATTTTTAACATGGGCAAATATACTTGGCTAAGTCCAGATCTTAACCAAAAAAAGTATCTAGCCCAACAGTGCAACCATACAGCTTTGTACAGAACATTCCATAGATCAACACAAAATACATTTGAGCACAAAAATAAAAAATATTTAAAGAGAATCTCTAAGCAGTATTTTATTTCTGCAAAACAGACATATAGTACTGATTAAATATCTACAAGTGCTTTTCCTTTACAAAAATACATATATTCTTAATAGACTAAGTCATTAATAATGACCTGGTAATCTTTCACTTCAATTGGAATGATTTATAAGCTAAATCTTACAACCACAAAAAGGTTTTTATCTGTATTAAGATGTTACCACTTTTGACCAAAAAAAAAAGCTTAAAATATTTTATATTTCAAAAGAAAATTTTGAAATTTTGTTTTAGCAACATAACTGTACAATATAGTCTATGATGGTTTTATTTAATGTGAGGGCTACTCTATTAAAAATTGGTACTTGCTGTTGTGTTGCCAGATACAGGAATGCAGCAGAACACTGGTGCTCCCTCACAAGCTCTTGTCGACCACAGCTTCATAAGGACACTTGGGCCCCCATCCCCATTCAAAAAAATACAGCAAAAGAAAACCAACCCCAAACAATGTTAGGCTGATCCCATTCCATTTCTAATGTGCAGAACTCCTGCTCTGCTGGACTGATGTCAAGTCCACGGATAAATAATCTCTTCACTGTCTCTGCATTGCCCAGAAATATTTAAGCTTCAGTTTGTATTAGATTAGTCTATTTTCTTTTTTTTTTTGAAGAATGAATGTTTTTATTTATTTATTTAATACATCTTTATTGGAGTATAATTGTTTCGCAGTACTATGTTAGTTTCTGTTGTACAACAAAGTGAATCAGCTATATGCATACATACATCCCAATATCCCTTTCCTCTTGAGCCTCCCTCCCAACCTCCCTATCCCACCCCTCCAGGTGGTCACAAAGCACTGAGCTGATCTCCCTGTGCTATGTGGCTGCTTCCCACTAGCTATCTATTTTACGTTTGGTAGTGTATATATGTCCATGCCACTCTCTCACTTTGTCACAGCTTCCCCTTCCCCATGTCCTCAAGCACATTCTCTATGTCTGCATCTTTATTCCTGTCCTGCCACTAGGTTCATCAGTACCATTTTATTTTTTTTAGATTCCATATATATGTGTTAGCATACGGTATTTGTTTTTCTCTTTCTGACTTACTTACTCTGTATGACAGACTCTAGGTCCATCCACCTCACTACAAATAACTCAATTTCGTTCCTTTTTGTGGCTGCGTAATATTCCATTGTATATATGTGCCACTTCTTCTTTATCCATTCATCTGTCGATGGACATTTAGGTTGCTTCCATGTCCTGGCTATTGTAAATAGTGCTGCAATGAACATTGTGGTACATGACTCTTTTTGAATTATGGTTTTCTCAGGGTATATGCCCAGTAGTGGGATTGCTGGGTCATATGGTAGTTCTATTTTTATTTTTTTAAAGAACCTCCATACTGTTCTCCATAGTGGTTGTATCAATTTACATTCCCACCAACAGTGCAAGAGGGTTCCCTTTTCACCACACCCTTTCCAGCATTTATTGTTTCTAGATTTTTTGATAATGGCCATTCTGACTGGTGTGAAGTGGTACCTCATTGTAGTTTTGATTTGCATTTCTCTAATAATTAGTGATGTTGAGCATCTTTTCATGTGCCTTTGGCCATCTGTATGTCTTCTTTGGTGAAATGTCTTTAGGTCTTCTGCCCAGTTTTTAATTCAGTTGTTTGTTTTTTTGATATTGAGCTCCATGAGCTGTTTGTATATTTTGGAGATTAACCCTTTGTCCGTTGTTTCATTTGCAAATATTTTCTCCCATTCTGAGGGTTGTCTTTTCGTCTTGTTTATGGTTTCCTTTGCTGTGCAAAAGCTTTTAAGTTTCATTAGGTCCCATTTGTTTATTTTTGTTTTTATTTTCATTACTCTAGGAGGTGGGTCAAAAAAGATCTTGCTGTGGTTTATGTCAAAGAGTGTTTTTCCTATGTTTTCCTCTAAGAGTTTTATAGTGTCTAACCTTACATTTAGGTCTTTAATCCATTTGGTGTTTATTTTTGTGTGTGGTGTTAGGGAGTGTTCTAATTTCATTCTTTTACATTTAGCTGTCCAGTTTCCCAGCACCACTTATTGAAGAGGCTGTCTTTTCTCCATCGTACGTTCTTGCCTCCTTTGTTGTAAATTAGGTGACCACATGTACGTGGGTTTATCTCTGGGCTTTCTATCCTGTACCATTTATCTATACTTCTGTTTTGTGCCAGTACCATACTGTCTTGATTACTGTAGATTTGTGGTATAGTTTGAAGTTGGGGAGCCTGATTCCTCCAGCTCCATTTTTCTTTCTCAAGATTGCTTTGGCTATTCGGGGTCTTTTGTGTTTCCATACGAATTAAAAAAATTTTTGTTCTAATTCTGTGAAGAGTGCCGTTGGTAGTTTGATAGGGATTGCATGAATCTGTAGATTGCTTTGGGTAGTATAGTCATTTTCACAATATTGATTCTTCCAATCCAAGAACATGGTATATTTCTCCATCTGTTTATGTCATCTTTGACTTCTTTCACCATTGTTTTACAGTTTTCTGAGTACAAGTCTTTTGCCTCCTTTTGTAGGTTTATTCCTAGGTATTTTATTATTTTTGTTGCAGTGGTAAATGGGAGTGTTTCCTTAATTTCTCTTTCTGATTTTTCGTTGTTGGTGTATAGGAATGCCAGAGATTTCTGTGCATTAATTTTGTATCCTGCAACCTTACCAAATTCATTGATTAGTTCTAGTAGTTTTCTGGTGGCATCTTTAGGATTTTCTATGTATGGTATCATGTAATCTGCAGACAGTGACCATTTTACTTTACTTCTTCTTTTCTGATTTGTATTCCTTTTATTTCTTTTTCTTCTCTGATTGCTGTGGCTAGGACTTCTATAACTATGTTGAATAATAGTGGCAAGAGTGGACATCCTTGTCTTGGTCCTGATCTTAGTGGAAATGCTTTCAGTTTTTCACCACTGAGTATGATGTTTGCTGTGGGTTTGTCATATATGGCCTTTATTATGTTGAGGTAGCCCATTTCTGAGTCTATGCCCATTTTCTGGAGAGTTTTTATCATAAATGGGTGTTGAATTTTGTCAAAAGCTTTTTCTGCGTCTATTGAGATGATCATATGGTTTTTATTCCTTAGTTTGTTATTATGGTGTATCACATTGATTAATTTGTGTATATTGAGGAATCCTTGCATCCCTGGGATAAATCCCATTTGATCATGGTGTATGATCCTTTTAATATGTTGTTGGATTTTGTTTGCTAGTAATTTGTTCAGGATTTTTGCATCTATGTTCATCAGTGATATTGGTCTATAATTTTCTTTTTTTGTGATGTCTTTCTCTGGTTTTGGTATCAGGGTGTTGTTGGCTTTGTAGAATGAATTTGGGAGTGTTCCTCACTCTGGAATTTTTTGGAAGAGTTTGAGAAGGATAGGTGTTAGCACTTCTCTAAATGTTTGATAGATTTCACCTGTGAAGCCATCTGGTCCTTGACTTTTGTTTGTTGGAAGATTTTTAGTTACAGTTTCAATTTCATTACTTGTTATAGGTCTGTTTATATTTTCTAGTTCTTCCTGGTTAAGTCTTGGAAAAATTGTACCTTTCCAAGGATTTGTCCATTTCGTCGTGGTTGTCCATTTTATTGGCATATAGTTGTTTGTAGTAGTCTTTTATAATCCTTTGTATTTCTGTGGTGTCAGTTGTAACTTCTCCTTTTTCATTTCTAATTTTATTGATTTGTGTCCTCTCCCTTTTTTTCTTGATGAGGCTGAATAAGGGTTTATCAATTTTGTTTATCTTCTCAAAGAACCAGCTTTTAGTTCTATTGATCTTTGCTATTGTTTTTTTCATTTCTATTTCATTTATTTCTGCTCTGATCTTTATGATTTCTTTCCTTTTACTGACTTTGGGTTTTCTTTGTTCTTCTTTCTCTAGTTGCTTTAGGTGTAGGGTTAGATTGTTTATTTGAGACTTTTGTTGTTTCTTGAGGTAAGATTGTATTGCTATAAACTTCCTTCTTAGAACTGCTTTTGCTGAGTCCCATAGGTTTTGGGTCATCATGTTTTTGTTGTCATTTGTTTCTATGTATTTTTTGATTTCCTCTCTGATTTCTTCAGTGATCTCTTGGTTATTTAGTAGTGTATTGTTTAGCCTCCATCTATTTGTGTTTTTTACAGTTTTTTTTCCTGTAATTGATTTCCAGTCTCATAGCGTTGTGGTCAGAAAAGATGCTTGATACAATTTCCATTTTCTTAAATTTTCCAAGGCTTGATTTGTAACCCAAGATGTGATCTATCCTGGAGAATGTTCCATGTGTACTTGAGAAGAAAGTGTATTCTGCCACTTTTAGGGGGAATGTTCTATAAATATCAATTAAACCTCTCTGGTCTACTGTGTCATTTAAAGCTTGTGTTTCCTTATTTATTTTCATTTTGGATAATCTGCCCATTGGTGTAAGTGGGGTGCTAAAGTCCCCTGCTATTATTGTGTTACTGTCGATTTCTCCTTTCATGGTTGTTAGCATTTGCCTTATGTATTGAGGTGCTCCTATTTTGGGAGCATAAACATTTATAATTGTTATATCTTCTTCTTGGATTGATCTCTTGATCATTATGTAGTGTCCTTCCTTATCTCTTATAACAGTCTTTATTGTAAAGTCTATTTTATCTGATATGAGTATTGCTACTCGAGCTTTCTTTTGATTTCCATTTGCATGGAATATCTTTTTCCATCCCTTCACTTTCAGTCTGTATGTGTCCCTAGGTCTGAAGTGAGTCTCTTGTAGACAGCATATACATGGGTCTTGTTTTTGTAACCGTTCAGCCAGTCTGTCTCTTTTGGTTGGGGCATTTAATCCATTTACATTCAAGGTTATTATCGATATGTATGTTCCTATTACCATTTTCTTAATTGTTTTGGGTTTGTTTTTGTGGGTCTTTTTCTTCTCTTGTGTTTCCTGCCTAGAGAAATTTCTTTAACATTTGTTGTAAAGCTGGTTTGGTGGTGCTGAATTCTCTTAGCTTTTGCTTGTCTTAAAAACTTCTGAATTCTCCGTCAAATCTGAATGAGATCCTTGCTGGGTAGAGTAATCTGTGTTGTAGGTTTTTCTTTTTCATCACTTTAAGTATGTCCTGCCGCTCCCTTCTGGCCTGCAGAGTTTCTGCTGAAAAATCAGCTGATAACCTTATGGGGATTCCTTTGTATGTTATTTTTTGTTTTCCCCTTGCTGCTTTTAATATTTTTTCTTTGAATTTAATTTTTGTTAGTTTGATTAATATGTGTCTTGGCGTGTTTCTCCTAGGGTTTATCCTGTATGGTACTCTCTGTGTTTCCTGGACTTGGGTGACTATTTCCTCTCCCATGTTAGGGAAGTTTTCCATTATAATCTCTTCAAACATCTTCTCAGACCCTTTCTTTTTCTCTTCTTCTTCTGGGACCCCTATAATTCAAATGTTGGTGTGTTTAGTGTTGCCCCAGAGGTCTCTGAGATTGTCTTCCATTCTTTTCATTCTTTTCTCTTTATTCTGCTCCTCAGGAGTTATTTCCACCATTTTGTCTTCCAGCTCACTTTTTCATTCTTCTGCCTCAGTTATCCTGTTTTTGATTCCTTCTAGTGTATTTTTCATTTCAGTTATTGTGTTATTCATCTCTGTTTGTTTGTTCTTTAGTTCTTTTAGATCTTTGTTAAACATTTCTTGTATTTTCTCGCTCTGTGTCTCCATTCTAGATCATCTTTACTATCATTAATCTGAATTCTTTTTCAGGTAGATTGCCTATTTCCTCTTCATTTATTTGGTCTTGTTGGTTTTTTACTTTGCTCCTTAATCTGTGACATATTTTTTTGCTGTCTCATTTTTCTTTTTTTTGATGGGTGGGATTTTGTTCCTGTCTTACTGGTTGTTTGGCCTGAGGCTTCCAACACTGCAGTTTGTAGGCTATTAGGTAGAGGTGGGTCTTGGTGCTGAGATGAGGACCTCCAGGAGACCTCACTCTGATGAGTATTCCCTGGGGTCTGAGGTTCTCTGTTAGTCCAGTGGTTTGGACTCAGAGCTCCCACTGCAGGAGCTTTGGCCTGACCCCTGGCTCATGAACCAAGATCCTGCAAGCTGTGCGGGGTAGCAAAAAACATAAAAAGGTGAACAATTACAAAGAGTAAAAACTAAAATTAGACTAGGAAACTAACCAATATGTTAGAAAGAATATAAAAATAAAAATATAGATGAAACAGCAACCGGAAGGTAAAACAGAACCACAGTAGTAAAAAAGAGTAGAAGAAAAAAAAAAAAATGGTGGAAAAGGCCTTGGCTGTGGAGGGTGGGGCCTAAGTAGGGGCAGGATTTGGGCAGTGGGTGGGGCCTATGTTAGGACTCACAGGGCTGGAAAAGACCCTGGGGTGTGTGGGGGGTGGGGCTTAGGCTCAAGGGAACAGAATGGGCCCAGGCTTTCCTCTGGTCTCAGAGGGTGGGTGACCCCACCTGGGAGTCCAGCTGGCTTTCTGGGCCCGAGTGGGTGGGGCAAATGCCTTCCGCTCCTTTCCCACTCCTCTGGTCCTGGAGGGCCCCTCCCGCCTGCCTCTCCTGCTCTTCTCTGCTGCCAGGACCAATGCGGCCCGGAAGGGGCCTCTGAGGGCATAGGACCCATCTCGCGAGCCGAGCAGACTTCCCTGGCCGATTGGGCAGGAGAAATGCTCGGCGTGCTCTCCCTGATCCGAGCCCCCAAGGGTCCCTCCATTCATAGAAGTCCCTCAGGGGCTCTGGTCCTGTCCGGACTTCACTTCTCCTCCCCCTTCAGTCTCCCCACATCCTACCAGTTCGTTTGGGAGCTCCTCCCTTCTCCTTGGGCATGGAGGTCCCCCACCAGCATCCAGCAGGCTCCCTAGTTTGGGGAGAAGTGAACGTTGCATCTTCCCATGCCGCCATCTTGACTCCACCCTCTAGATTAGTTTCTTATTCCATGAAGCTCTGAAAGGTGGAAGAAAACTGGACCCAGTATTTAATATGTTTCACTTGATTCTAGATTTAAAGATAATTAAAATTAAAAAGCATTTCTGAATAATGACTCAAGTTTTGAATCCTAGGAAAAGGGGCATAAAAGGTTTTTGGACACATTCTAATGAGCATTTAAAATAATTTATTTTTGTTTAATTTCATAACTTTCTGAAAAGGAAGTGTTCAAGCATGTTAATTCTATTTGAAAATATAGTAAGGATAGCAAATAAACACAAAACCCTGTAATGTATATTTGAGTACATTTTAATGAACTTTCAGTCTGAACTTTTTTCAACAGAATACTACTGAACTAGGTATATCAATTAAATCCAGAATTATTTGGTTATTTTGTGCTTTCAGAGGGTTTGAGTTTCTAGTATATTTAATATTTTTCAAGTTTTATAAACCAGATCTGGCAGACATTTTATATTCCTTATTGTAGGGATAGGTATATATCTCAAAATAATAGCATTTCATGTTTTTATGTTTCTAACCCAGAAAATTAAAGTTATGGCAAACTCACTCATTTTTGTAATTCCCACAACCAGTATCTATATCTCACTGGTACAGAGTATAGCCTGCTGGAAAATTCCTTATGGTAAACCAGAGTATATAATGGAGTGCATCCATCTTTATCCTATCCAAGGAGGTTTACCTAGTGGCCTGTCAGGAAGATTTCATAATGTGAGCTTTACTTGAGGTGGCCCACAGCATGGGCTCCCCAAAAGATCGGTGTGAAGACAGGGCTTAACCTGGTGTATATGCTTTTCATCTGGGGCTTATCTTGCCGAATTTGGCTGTATGGCTAGATTCTAAAAACAAAGTAATTTCTGAGAAAGAAGACAAAGAATTACTTTTAAAAAACCACAGACCTTTAGGAAAATTTTGCTTTTGAGTACAGAAAAAGAATTCACTTATGTGAGTCCAATAGAATGTACTGTTTTCTATACAAGTAAGCGTGTCTGCATTTTTACCAAAGTCTATCTTTAATAAAATTTCTCATATTACTAAGAACCCAGAAACTAAAAAAGCATAATTTTAGTCTATATTGCCTCCATGGAATAAAAAACTTCTCAAATTAGAATTTAAAATCTCAATTTCAATTTTCTTTTCAAAGTATGTATTTCTCTCACTTTTCATCCAGAGGGAGGCTATTTGTTGTGTTAATCTCTTTTTCATCTTTGAGGATTTCCTAAGATCTGTCAGATGGTGCTGGAAAAACAAGAAACATAGCTGAAAGGAAGTATGTTCTGATTATTGCAAGAAAAACCTGCATTTGATTGATGTTACCATGAAAATTAAGTTTAAAGCCTTTCTTTGGTTATATTTTAGCAATTACTCAAGGTTATTGCCTAATTATATAAAGTAAATTGCAGTCTAAAAATTTCCAACCTCCAAACAGTTAAACTGTCTCTCTAACATGGTTATTAACAGTAAAATGTCTTTGGTGATAATTATTTTCTTATGAAAATCTTTCAAAAAGAGATTACTGTAAGTTACAAGAGCCTATTTAGATATAAGACCATTGATAAGAGATAGGGACAGAAAACTCAAAATATATGCAGTAAATCTAAAGCAGAAATGCACTTTAGCGATTAGGCACTTTCTCTCAAATAGTTCAGTAAAGCTAAACATTTCACAATAATATATAACATACTCTTCTTCCCTTAAAGAATCATTTCAAGTTACATATAGTTGAGCAAACTCATTACATTTATAAAATGTGGCCTATTAATATGGGATAGATTTTTAATGAATAAAGAAATATACTTTTCTAAAAGTAGTTAAAAGACATCACCCCAACGTATCTGGACCCCAGACTGAATGACCTAATACTGCCTCATCAGTGAAACTTTTAGTTTATTTGTTTTTATACTTTAATGCATAATCTGGAGAAAGGGCCATATTTGGATTTTTCTATTAACTAATGTAATTACTTCAGTTAAAGTGATGTCTATAAAGCACAGTCCTTCTTTAGATCCAAGGTTCCTTGACCCTTGTGCATCTATGATATCTAAAGCAGACAAAACAGATTACAAAATCTTTTATGGAAGTAAAGTTCTTTCAGTTTGTTGCTTAAGAAACAAGAGATTAAAGAAAAACTTAATTTAGTTTTATTCTCCAATTTTTCAGATTCAGATGATTATTCCTATAGGCTATTTGTATGAGGAGTTTATCTTATTAGCACCCCGAGTTTGTAAAACTAACCACCTGTATATTTTTGCCTTTAAATTTTTCTATACCTGGTTTCTTACAAATTCCACAACCTGACTCGGGATAATTAACTAGGGATTAGTGTATTACTAGATATGAAAATAGTACCATACTTAGAAAACCATAGTTGAGTATATGAAGAAGTCTGTGGTTCTAATAGTAATACCATGTTACTTAGGACCATCATAAAATGTGTACCTTTCCCCATATAACTGATGCCCTTCTTTATGCAAGGTTTTCACATGTTTTGGCACATATTCCATTGCATTTCAATAAAAATGTCAATACATTAACATTAAATAAACGAATTTTATATAAAACTATTCTCAATGCCATAAATGCTTCCTATATGTTTCCTTGGAAAATAGTGACATTACATAAGATGAGGCAGCAGGCCAAATTAATGAGATCATGTATATAAAATTCATTTAAGGCTGTAAGTTTTGGCTGGGAACCCAAAAACATCCAGGTCTCATTTGTGGTTTTTAAAGCGCACTCTTAATTCATTTTGAGTCAATTAAAATCAGCTTCCATAAGTAATCAAGGATATTATCATAGCTCTGACCTTAAAGAACTTACATATAAAACAATAATCCCATTTCCCCCTGATTACTACAGGATCTAAAATGAAATATCCTCAAACCATTAATTCTGGTTAAGCATATTTATCTATGACACTGCATTTTTTCTATTTTATACATATGGTATGGAAATGTGACAGGTTACTAACAGTTTTAATCTACAATTGCTTTGAGATTTTTGAAATCCATAAAATAGCTAATGTTATTTGCCCTAAAAATCCTAATACTTAAATCATCATAACCTTCTGCATGCCACAGTGACACACACTTAAGGCCAACTGAAAAAGGGAAACAATGTACTCATTAGATAAAAGCCACAATATAACGATGCACGATGTTTCATGAAGCAGCACTGGCTCGTCATAAGGCGCTATGAAAGATTAACCTCACTTACACATTAATTTTGTTAGAAGTAAATGTGATCAGCTGCCAACATTTCAAATAGTTGCGAATCTCACTTCAGCTCTCCAAGAAGTCACGTACATTTTCTGGAGGGTGAACAGGCCCTCCTGTGCGACTGGTAGACTATACAGACAGATGACGCAAGATGCGTATAATTATAATGGACTTTAAAGTAAAGAACAATTGGAATTCTTCCCAAAAGGACTTGCACAGTCAAGAGTGAACTGTTTTGCACACAAAAAGCTTGCTGAGAACAGGACAGTGGCTCAAGGACCACTTTTCTAAATATATTTCCCATACAAAATAATTTCAAGATATAATAATTATTAGTTCCTTGTACAGTACTCTATTTAAACAAGAATTAATCAAATAGTAAGTAGGTGAAAACTGCAACACCACAAAGATTGAGGCATGTTACTAGTGTAATCAAACAATAGAACAGGCAAGCAAAATATTTAGAAGGCTGAATCATGGCCGCATATCTAACTGATTTCAACCGTGACTTGTACACTGTGAGACAGCACAGATAACTTATGCAGATAGTTCAGTAGCAGAATGGCACTTGGTTTGCTCTTAATAGAAACAACATAAATGCAACTGACAATTTAGAGACAGACAATAGCCTTATTCGCATGCTGAAAATCTGGTTGTGTCCCTCTAGCCCACCCACCGTTCACCGTGCGATCTGTTGATGAGTAAACACATAGTGCAGGATTCATTCAGTGGGATCTAGGCCCCTTGGTCTAACCAAAATCAATTCTTGGTCGATACTGCAATACCATGGGGTATGACTGATACAAAGGGCCATCCTGAGGGCAGACTTGTGAAGCTGAGCAGTTCAGACACCGAAAGTTTTCATCTCTTAGTCGCCATCTTGTCATGTCGATGAACTCCACAGTATGATCCTTCCCCATAATTTCACCATTGCACAGCACATCCAACTCATAAGAACTTGGAAGTTTTAGTTTTAAACTTAGAAATTTTTTAATAGTTCCCACAGTTGCACGTGTAGAAAACCGAATGAATTCCTTCATTAAACCCTTTACTGCATTGTCCCGATTGTCCATTATTTCGTAAACAATCTAGACATATAGCAATTTGTGGGTCAATTCTGTGATAGTATTTTTTATTTTTAATTAATTTATTTAATTTATTATTTTTGGCTGCATTGGGTCTTCGTTGCTTCGTGCAGGCTTTCTCTAGTTGCGGCGAGCGGGGGCTACTCTTTGTTCGGGGGCGTGGGCTTCTCACTGCGGTGGCTTCTCGTTGCGGAGCACGGGCCCTAGGCACGTGGGCTTCAGAATTTGTGGCACATGGGCTTCAGTAGTTGTGGCTCATGGGCTCTAGAGTGCAGGCTCAGTAGTTGTGGCACACGGGCTTAGTTGCTACACGGCATGGGGGATCTTCCCGGACCAGGGCTCGAACCCGTGTCCCCTGCATTGGCAGGCAGATTCTTAACCACTGCGCCACCAGGGAAGCCCTGTGATAGTCTTTATCATCTTGATTTTCATCACCTTCTTCATCTACTTTAGGTTTGTCCACTTTTGAAGTATTATCGTGTCCATTTTCTTGAGGCTTGTTTTTCTTCCAAAATTCACGCTCAAGTTCTTGTTCTTGTAGTCCAGGGACCAACTTAAATATAATTTCCTCTAATGTGTTATCCAAGCTCAACCTTTCTAATGGGTTTGTCTCATGAGCCTGGTTGCCACACCTTGGACACCCATTGCTATCTTCAAAGTGCTGGACGATACAGGTCTTACAGAAGGTGTGGAGGCGTTCCGTCACTGTAGTTGGCTTGGTCAGATACCCTTTATAGATACAGCAGATGATGTAAGGATTGAAATCTTTTACCAAGTGTTTCCTTTGAGTAGTCATTTGTGGTTAGCTAGGACTGGCTCTAGTAGTTCAGGCAAACAGGGGTATTAAGTGGATGAGAGTCTGACCCCAGGAGCTGGTGTGGAGTTCCCAACTGCATGTCCCGAGGCATTAGAACTAACATCCAGACTTCTCATGTAATCGCTGGTCATCACTGCTTTTGGTGGTTCTGCTTTTCCATATCCTGGGGCTGCCGCCACTGCTGCTCTTCACCGCCAGCAGCCCGCCTCAGAGGGAAGGAAACTGAAAGTGAAACAGTGCCTGCCACGGCCCGGCCAGTCCCTGGGCCCCGTGGAGACTTCTATTTTCTAAATTTAATCTTTATTTTATATTGGAGTATAGTTGATTTACACTGTTGTGTTAGTTTCAGGTGTACAGCATAGTGATTCAGTTATACATATACATGTATCCATTCTTTTTCAGATTCTTTTCCCATATAAGTTATCACAGAATATTGAGCAGAGTTCCCTGTGCTATACAGTAGGTCCTTGTTGATTATCCATTTTACATATAGTAGTATGTATACGTTAATCCCAAATTCCTAATTTATCCCCCTCACCTTTCCCCTTTGGTAACCATAAGTTTGTTTTTGAAGTCTGTGAGTCTGTTTCTGTTTTGTAAATAAATTCATTTCTATCATTTTTTATTAGAGACTAGAATTCTAATAAGCCAGAGTCACAAAGAGATAAAGCAGTACCACTCTTCCCATTACATTTTTTTGGAAGAAAATATAGTTGTTTTCATGAAAATGTGTCATTTATGTTAACGTATAATGTATTTATTTTAATTATTTTAAAATGACAATATAATGCTTGAAATTTATTGGTTTAATTTTCCGTAAGGCAAGCATCCAGTGATATCCATATAAACACCCACATGAAACTCCACATAAACAAATGATCTTTGAAGTTGCAGTAATCTTTAAGATTGTGAAGGAGTCCCAAGACCAGCATATTTGAGAATCACTGCTCTAGACTAGGCTCCTTTTCTCTGACTCTGGGAGAGCCCTGTGCTCCCTATTTCCACTGCCTTCTAGGCTGAATTTCTTTGTCCACTACACTGATAGTTCCTACTTAATGGCCAGCTTCTAGTTTCTTTCTCTTTTTCTGTGACTCTTCCATGAACCCTTGTGACGTGGATTTTGATCTCAGTTTTCCAGATCTCACAGTCATTCTTCTTTCTCTTCCTTGATGGGTCAGGAATCTCGGGTAAGTTCTCTGCCAGGCAATTTAACACCGTAGTAGACTTTTGTTTTTTTCTGCCTCACATCCAAGCTCCCTTCCTGTTTTGGGGCATCCCATATTGTTGAATCTTGGTGGGAGGCAGCTGCATCTCCCACTTCAGTAACAAAAGGGAGCAAATACCCCTCTATACTCATGGTCCATTGGATACAGCCATGTGAACTAGGCTTGACTAACTGAAGGCCCTGCCTGGGGCTTTGACTCTGGAGTGGGTGACGGAAGGAGGAAGGATGGATTCGGACTTATTTGTGGCAGCATAAAGTATTCAGTGGTTAACGGGCCACACGCAGTGCCAGCGGTAGCAGTGTCCTGCGGTGATGTGGACAGTACTGTTGGCAGTGAGGTTCTGCACAGCCTGGGAATCCTAATGCATCGATGCCTTTGTTTCCGCCCATTTTGTGTGCTTTCTCCAGCTTTTCTGTCAGTTCTGCAAGCTACCTGATTTCCTTTCAATATATTCCTTTTCTGCCTACGTTAGCTAGAGATCATTTCTATTTACAATCAATAATAGCTAACACTTCAATAGTGCTTTCTGTGTGCCAGGCACTGTTCTTAGTACTTTGCATATATTAACTCCTTTAATACTCACAGCAATGCTGTAAGAAAGATACCATTATAATCCTCTTTCTACGTATGGGGAAAATATGATAGAGGTTAAATCATGTTCCCCACATCACACAGATAGTAAGTGGCCATGCCAGGCTGCAGGCCCAGGCAGACTGGCTCCAAGCCCAGGCTTTTACACTCTCTGTACCACTCTGGCTGAACACATACGTGACTGAGACAAAGATATAAGTCTAAATTACCACTGAGCAAGCAATAGGGGCCGGTGCTACATGAAATCTGGGCCAGTCATCAACTCTTACAAATTTAATCCTTTTGACAAACAGACATGGGCCTTCATTTGCATATGAAGCCAAATTTAAAACAGTAATAGCAAATTAATTTGTGGTTGCCCATGGCAGGTATTTTTCTAAATATTTTAAATTTTCCTTTCTAGCTGTGCTTTATATGGATTATAACGAGAGTCTATTTAGGATCTGTCAAATAAGGTGGTAACATGCCCTGTACCTTTAAATATGTGTATATATACACATACATACATACACACATATATTAAATGTATGTTAACTGGCAGTTGCATGTAGTGCTGATGGCTTGCTGGTGGTTGAAATGGAGAAATGACCAATGGTGTAATGTATCAGCCCTTCAGTGTGTGCTCCCCTGGAACTCAGAATACCCTGAGTTGGTTAGATACTCTCCACCTCCTTTCTCACACTTCTCCACTCTCCAGGGCTAAGCAAGGGAATATGGATGCTGTATTTTATTTTATCTAAACCATAAGACGAACATCAGGCAGTGGAATTAATTACAAGAAAGGAAAAAAGAAATCAAACAATAAAAAGATTTCAGGGCATTAGCTCAGTTCCATACACTGCATTGTATAATTACTACCCACCCAGCTTCTCAGCAATTACATCATCACGAGCAGTGAAATTACATTAGTAGCAATCCAGTATTTTATTTTTTTAATTTTTTTTTATTTTTGGCTGCATTGGGTCTTCGTTGCTGCATGTGGGCTTTCTCTAGTTGCGGCGAGCAGGGGCTACTCTTCCCTGCGGTGCGCAGGCTTCTCATTGCAGTGGCTTCTCTTGTTGCGGAGCACGGCCTCTAGGCACGCAGGCTTCAGTAGTTGTGGCTCGTGGGCTCTAGAGCGCAGGCTCAGTAGTTGTGGTGCACGGGCTTAGTTGCTCCGCAGCATGTGGGATCATCCCTGCCCAGGGCTCGAACCCGTGTCCCCTGCATTGGCAGGCAGATTCTTAACCACTGCGCCACCAGGGAAGCCCGCAATCCAGTATTAATAACTCTGAACATGAGTACGGAAAACTAGTGTCTATGGTTCAGTAAATACTATCGCTTGTAGTTGGAGTTAAATCTTCATTTACCGTAGATTTAATATGTTACCTCTTTAACCTTCACCAGTGTGTTCCTTGTTCTCTAAAAGTTTCATAATCCCATTCAGACAAAGACCAGATGTAGTGCCACGGACCCCTGACAGGGAACGGAGAGCTTGACTTTGAGAGCAATGGAAGGGTACTCAGGGAGCTTGTTTTGCAGTGTTCCAGGGAGATGGTGGTGTAATTGTGCCATATTGAAAGCTTTGATAACTTGGGGAGGAGGAGGCAACAGCAGCAATGAATTCTGGTTTGATGAAAAGAGATGTGTTTTGAATACAGGCAAAGCATTGAACTTGCTGGTCAATCTCCTGCTCCACGTGAAGATAACAGCACACCATGTTGTCTTTTGGAAGACAGAGACACAGGACTTCCACTCATTTGAGTGTTCATTATTTTCCCATTAATTTTCACAAACTATTCGGCAGCCTAAAACTCATATTCTGAACTTCAAGAGTGGCCAAAGTAAAATTCTTCAGGCAAAATTTCACCCCAGGGATATTGAACCATGGGAGAGTTCAGTTTAGATTTTTGTGTTTGGTCCAGTTTTACCAGAGGGCCACTCTTTGATCAACACTGTGGTCAAGGCTGTGTAATTCTGAGCCTTTCAAGTGCTACTTGTGGAATGCCCTAGCTCTGCTAGGAAAACTGGGTCAAGCATAGTTTATGCTTCTCATGGAAAGAATTTCATAGAAGTATTTTTCTGTCATGACTATGGAAAATCAGGAAAAGTTCTTGAAATAATACAATTGCTTGATGGCACTTAAGGCTAATGCAAAGTAACCATATTTCTCTATTAGCCACAGAGAAATCAAACTAATATTCCCTCTCTTCCTTATTGTGTTTGACCATTACTCCTCACAATGCACACACATATCTCCCCTAAGCATTCTTTAGTTTTACAGTTCCCGGTCTGTTTTATCTCTGACCCTGTGTTAGGCAAATCTTCAGAATTTTAAGAGGGATAGGAAATTGATGTTGTCTACTCTGTCTTGTTCCCTTCCACTGTGTTTTGAAAAGTGTCTTGGGACTTCTGTATGTCCTTCAAAAGTGTTTCTCCTGTTGACTTTTCTAGAAGTTGGGTCACCCAGATGTGCCAGGGTAGATAAGAGGACATTGAATTGGCTCCCTGGAGTAAAGAATCAGGGTGATAAATTGGACTTTCAACACCTACAGGACTAGGAATTGCTTTTGATTTGTCTTACGTAGCTTGTTTACCTGAGCATACCTTTTATACCAATGGCACACTTTGCAACAGATGCTCACATAAGACAAAAGCATTGTTGAAATATGAGGGAAGAGATCAAACTAAGTTCAAGCATTTTGAAATGGAACTCATGGAAATCCCAGAAGATCCAGCATAATAAAAGTGGTAAGATGAGAAGGAACCCATGTCATAGATTTAAAAGAATTAATGTCTTAACTGTAAGAATCCACGGGCCTTGGAACTTGGCAATGTTGACAAAGTACCGCAACCCAATGTTGGGTGATCATGGATTGATCAGAGCTCTGGGTAAATTAGTGCAGTTGAGCTTATAGCAGCTGAGTAGAAGGAATGGTAGAAAAAAATGGAACAATTCTCCAGTAATCTCCATGACATGCTTTGATAGAGGGAGTTGCTATCTGCTAGCTGTTGGGAGAAACTGTTACACTAGTGGTAACTGATGAAAGTTTGCCAGCAACTGACAGTCCAACCTACCTGGCCTGATATCCAATGCAAAGTTGGAAAGTAGTCAGAAGTAGAGTCTAGCACAAGGGAATAAACACAATTAGTTTGACCTGGCAGACATCAGTGGGATCTATCAAAGAAATTCATTTAACAAACTCAGTCACAAATACTGAGTACCTAGAATAGGTCAGGCATTTTTCTAGACACTAGAGATATAGCAGTGAACAAAATAGTGAAAATTCTCCCCTTCCCGCCCATGGAGCTTACATTCAAGTAGGAGGACACAGACAGTAAATAATGTGAGTAAACTATTCAATAAATTAGATAATTACTATATAAAAAATAAAGCAGGGAAGATGGATTAGGATCATTGGGGGTAGGGTTGTAATTGTACGTAGGGTGCATATTGAACCCAGCCCTAAGCAAGAGGAAGAGCCAACGTGGGACGTGTACTAAACCATACTTAACTTTTGGTTTCCTGGCTTGAGGAGAAAGTGAAAAATGTTTAACAATATGTTCTTTCTTTTCTGGCTTATTATCTAGAATAAAGAGGAAACCTGAGGAAATCATAAAAATGAGGATCCAGGAAATTGAAGATTCTGAGGCTAGAGAGGAGAATCAGAGCTAGGAATAAAAGGGAATGATGGGAAGAGACAGAGTCAGAGGAAAAACTGGATCACAGGAGTTTCACCCATAGTGTGATATCCCCCAACAGCAGAGATATCAGGATCTTCTGGAGCAGATGAAGATTTAGAATGTGGGACTTAACATGTAAAGGGAAGTGAACCTTGCCCACCTCCTCAGTGTGCATGTCCCAGTAGTACCTCCAAGTCAACCCCAGATGCATTAAAATAATGTGAAAATCAAAAGAGCAATCTGTGCTTTTCTTAACATGTCAGTCTCACTGTATATGCAGTACTTTGTCCAGTTCTGGATGTCACAGTTTAAGAAAGACAATGGCAAACTAGTGTGTATTCAGAATAGCCTGATCAGTATGGTGAGGAGAATTGAAAGCAGATTACAGGAGGAATAACTGAAAACGCTGGAGATGTTTAATGTATTGAGTAGAGTTAGGGGTGTGGCCTGTTAGCTATTTTCAGGTATTTCAAAATTTTTGTATGGTAAATGGTTTCAGTTTGTTTTATACAACCTCAGAGGAGAAAACCAGGATCAGCCAGTAGAGATTTCAACTGAATACCAGGAGGTACTCTCACAGCTAGATCTCTCAAAACTGGAACGACATGTCTTAAGAGACAGTGAGATTTTTGCTGTCAAAGGTGGCATCTTGTCAGAGGTGGAGTGGCCACTTGAAGGGCTATTCTAGCGGGTCCGAGCCTCTACTGCAAGAGTCAAACCCACAGTTGAGAGAGATGATGGTGGCATGGATCAGGGTGGATGTTCTGGAAGAAGATCAAAGAGAAAGCTTTCTCTTTGTCTCATGTTGCAAGGGTTGGATTTAATATTTGACCTTGTCATAGCCACTGTCTGGAACTGGTGTTTGCAAACTGACTGCATCAGGATCATCTTGTCCCATGCCTGGGAATTCTGATGATGATGGTCTGGTGGGAGTTTTTAAGAAGCTTTTCAGATGATTCTAATGTGCAGACAGAGTTGAAAACTACTTGTTAGAGGAAAGCCAATCCCTGGCATTCAGAGCCTTCCACAATTAAAGTCCCACCCTATTCTTCTCACTTTGTCTCCCACTATTCCATGAGGAAGTCTTGGGCTTGAAACCAGTTCTACTCATTTGCCATTTCCCATACCTCCGTTGAGCTTTTCTGTGCTTGGCGTGTCATCATGCCCTAACCTCTGCCAGGAATATGGCCCTCCCACACCCTTATCCTGCTCACCACTGCCAGTCCTCCCTAGTCATGGACACACTTCTCAAAATCCTCCAAACTTTCAGGTCCATCTTCTTAACTGCCATCTCCTATGTGAGCTTCTTCAATTTTTTGCAGAGTTTGAGAAGGATTGGCATTAATTTTTCTTTAAATATTAGCTAAAATTCACCAGAGAAATCATCTTGTCCTGGGCTTTTTTTGTTGGAAGGTTTTTGATTAATGATTTAATCTCCTTACTCATTATTGATCTATTCAGATTTTCTATTTCTTCATGATTCAGTCCTGGTACGTTTCTAGGAATTTATCCATTTCTTCCGGGTTAGCCAATTTGGTGTCTTATAGCTTTTCACAGTAGTGTCTTATGATCTATGTATTTTTGGTGGTATCCATTTTAAAGTCTCCTCTTTCATTTCTGATTTTATTTGTTTGTGTCTTCTCTCTTTTTTTCTTAGGTAGTCTAGCTAAAGGTTTGTAAATTTTGTTTATCTTTTCAAAAAACCAGCTTCTAGTTTCATTGACTTTTTTTTTTGGTCTCTATTTATTTCCTTACTTCTGCTACCTTTGGGCTTAGTTTGTTCTATTTTTAGTTCTTTGAGGTGTCAAGTTAGGTTGTTTAAGATCTTTCTTTTTTCTTAGTATAGACATTTATTGTTATAAACTTCCTTCGTAGAACTGCTTTTGCGGTATCCCATAGGTGTTGGTATGTTGTATTTCCATTTTCATTTAAGATATTTTGATTTCCCTTTAATTTCTTCTTTGACTCATTCACTGTTCAGGAGAGTGTTGTTTAATTTCCTCATATTTGTAAAATTTATGGCTTTCCTTCTGTTATTGATTTTTAGTTTTGTACTACTGGAAAAGATACTTGGTATTATTTCAGTCTTCTTAAGTTTGCTAAGACTTGTTTTGTAGCCTATCATATGATATATACTGGAGAGTGTTCCCTGTGTGGTTGAGAAGAATGTGTGTGTTGCTGCTGTTGGATGGAATGTTCTATACATGTCTGTTAGGTCCCTTTGGTCGAAGGTGTGTTTCAAGTCCAGTGTTTCCTTGTTGATTTTCTGGATGATCTAATCTTTGTTGAAAGTGGAGTATTGAAGTCCCCTACTATTAGATTTTTTCTACTTCTCCCTTTAGAAGTATTAGTATTTGTTTAATGTATTTAGGTGCTCTGATATTGATTGTGAATATATTTATTATTATCTTTTTGATGACTTTGTCATAATATAATGACCTTTGTCTCTAGTTACTATTTTTGGCTTAAAACCTATTTTGTCTGATGTAACTATAGCTACCCCTGCTCTCTTTTGGTTTCCACTTGCCTGGAATATCTTTTTCCATACTTTCACTTTGAGCCTATGTGTGTCCTTAAAGCTGAAATGAGTCTCTTGTAGGCAGCATACAGTTGGGTCTTGTTTTTTAAAATCCATTCAGCCACTCTGTGCCTTTTGATAGAGAATTCAGTCCATTTAATTTAGAGTAATTATTGATAGGTAAGTACTTACCAATGCCATCTTATTAATTATGTTCTGACTGTTTTGTAGGTCCTTGTTCCTTTCATCCTCTCTTGCTACCTTCCTTTGTGATTTTTCATAGTGGTATGCTGCAATTCCCTTCTCTTTAGCTTTTGTGGATCTAATATTGGTTTTTGCTTTGTGGTTACTATGAGGCCTACATTAAACATTTTATAGATATAACAATCTATTTTATGCTCATAACAACAAAAACTCTACCCTCTTACTCTCTCGATTTAATGTTTTTAGTGTTACAATTTATCTCTTTTAATATTTTTTGTTAACAAATTATAGTAGCTATAGTTATTTTTAATACTTTTGTCCTTTAACCTTTATACTATCATTAAGTGGTTAACACATCACTGTATCACACTATTAGGGTATTCTGAAGTTGACTATATATTTACCTTTACTAGTTTGTTGTATATTTTCATATTATTTTCACGTCACTAATTAGCATCCTTCTATTTCAACTTGATGAACTCCTTTCAGCATTTCTTGTAAGGCAGGGTGAGGCGAATTCCCTCACTTTTTGTTTGTCTAGGAAAGTATTTTTGTTCATTTCTGAAGGATAACTTTGCTGGATAGAGTATTCTTTACTGGCAGGCTTTTTTCCTTCAGCACTTTGAATATAGTATTCCACTGTCCCCTAACCTGTAAGATTTATTTCTGCTGAGAAACGGATAACCAAATGGGGGTCCCTGTGTAGGTTACACTTTTTTTCCTCTTGCTGCTTTTAGAATTCTCTTTGACTTTGATTTTTGACAGTTTCATTATAATGAGTCTGGAGAAGATTGTTTCAGGGTGAAATTATTTGGTGAACTGTTAGCTTCAGAAACTTGGATGTCCAAGTCTTTCCCCAGGCTTGGAAAGTTCTCAGCCATTATTTCTTTAAATAATCTTTTTGGTCCCTTTCTCCCTTTCTTCTCCTTCTGGAATTCCTATAATTTGTGCATTGGTTCTTTTGATGATGTCCTACTTTTTATTCTCTCTCTCTCTCTCTTTTTTTTTGGTTCTCCCCTAACTGAGTAATTTCAAAGTTCCTACCTCCTAACTCATTTATTCTTTCTTCTGTTTGGTTATTCTTATGTTGATGCTGTCCATTGTATTTTTCATTTCATTTACTGAATTCTTCAACTCCAGAATTTCTGTTTGGTTCTTCTTAATAATTTGTATCTCTTTGATTCGTTTCTCATTTTTTGTATGTATTATTTTGCCACTTCATTGAATTGTCTCTGTGTTTTCTTTTAGTCATTGTGTTTCCTTAAAACAGCTATTTTGAATTCCTTATCGGGTAAATCACTGATCTACATGTCTTTGGGTTCAGATACTAGAAGATTATTGTGATCCTAAAGTGATGTCATGTTTCCTTGATTTTTCATGTTCCTTGGAGTTTGGCACTGCTCTCTTTGCATTTGAAGTAGCAGCTACCTCCTCAATCTTTACTAACTTCCTTCAGGGGAGAAATACCTTCCATAAGTCCTGCTAAAGATTCTGAGGCTTCTCTAACCTTGTATAGAAACATCTGCTCCATGCTTCTTGTTCCCTCTTGTGGCTGAATTCTTAGGCTTGTATTTCTTGATCCTACAAGCACCAGTGTGGCTACTGATAGCTTCTTTTTTGTTTTCCTGAAGGTGGCGTTACAGCTCAAGTTTGTGTTTTCTCTCTGGCCTGCTTTCTGTGTGTGTGCTCTATAGATGTCTGCTGAAGCTAGCCTTCATAACCACTCTCAGGACAGTGCCCAGGGAGCCTGCCACAGAGTGGGGGGATGTGTGGGTGAGGCACACAGGATGCTGGGGATGACTCTGGGCTAGTTGGGGGAATCTGCTGGGTAATCCTTTCCCACTGGCTCATCTAATGCCACCATGATGCTGATATCACTCCAAAACTCCATGTGAGACTTAATCTATAGATAATTTGGGGTTGAGTGGACATCTTAAAAGTACTAAGATTTCTAATCTATGGGCATGGTTTAAGTCTCCATTTATTGAGATTGCCACACTTTTCTAAGCTCTGATACTATTTTATACGCTCCAGTATCTGTCCAATCACTCCATCCCCACAATCCTGGCAACAGACAAAAGGAGAATTTTATCTGATCTAGAAACTTTTTTTCCCCTTAATAGTCCAAGGGTTTCTAACACCACCAGTAATTAGACAACGTGTTTTGAATGTCTCAGCTTACCAAAATTTTATCTCTCAGGGGCTAAGTTCCCATTTGAGGATTTTTGAAAATAGCAGAAGTATTCTAAACCAATGAGTAGAGAAAGAACAAAAGGAACCGGGAAGTCATTATGCAAACATATGGACAGTTGAAGCTATTCTGCCTTGAGGACATGATGTCAGATATCAAACCAATGATCTGAGTGAGCAGATTAAAAATTATTCTTGCAGTTCTTGTCCACCTCAGTTCTTGTTTGAACGTTGATCTGTTCTATGGTTTCCAAAGAGCTCCAGTAACATCAAACTTCTACAGCCGTAACTCTTTAATAGACCTCAGTATTTCCATTCCAACCAGGCAGCTGTCAGTTGATGGCTGCTTTTTTCATTCTTCTGAAATACAAACTTGCTTCTTTACTGACATATAAGAACTTGGGGGTATTTCTCTGCCCTCTGGCTTTTTAGTTTTTATTCAGGGAAAGTCTTGTTTGAAGTTGATTGTGGACAGATTAGCTGATGGGACTCTACAGCTGTGATTTTTCAGAAACTGTACCATAGGAAGAGGCAGTTTTTTCCAGCATTAGGTTTAGTGCTTTTTAAATGCAAGTTCATTAAGTGGTAATGGGCCTATAGATTGGTTTAGCTCTTTGTTTCTACTGAGGCTGTAAAACAGACTCATAGTCTTTTCAAGCACAGAGGTTGTTTGTAGCTTTTATGCAAGGCTAGGGTGGCCAGACTTTTTAATGCTGCCTAGCATTTCAAGGCTCATGATGGATTTACTAATATTATTGTACTTTGGTAGGAGAACTTATGTTTTGAGATATTTGTTATTCATTTGTTGTATCCTTTACGCATGAAAATTAAAAAGAGACCAAACCACACTTTTCCAGTTGGGAAGCAGTTATGTTTTCTGTCTCCAACGTGAAACACGTATCTTAATTTTGGCTAGCATTAAGCCAAGGTGGAGACTGAGCTGGGCCTGGGTTAAAAAGTCTGAGTTCCTCACTCTTTGCAGCCTCTTCTAGTGACTTGAGTTGCTCAGGCTAAGGTCACAAGTTTTATGGGATCTGCCAGGTCAAATGGTATTTTCATACTTTGTACTGGTTGGGAAATAATAGTGGCTCCTGTCCTAGGTAGTGTAGGGATTTCTGAATTGTATGTTAGACAAAAACTATCCTAAGAAGAAGTTTTGTGACTAACAAAGAGGGGAAAGTCAGAAACTGATGGACAGAAGTAGGGAGATTTAGCGTAACTCTAAAGGAAATCTGCAATTTCAAAGTGGGATGTTTAT
Organism: Balaenoptera physalus; assembly: GCF_965194825.1. Lineage (NCBI taxonomy): Eukaryota > Metazoa > Chordata > Mammalia > Artiodactyla > Balaenopteridae > Balaenoptera > Balaenoptera physalus. The sequence continues at coordinate 51,168,564 of NC_138883.1, forward strand.
AGAAAATAGAGCCAGTTTGGGCACGCTGAAGCAGGAGAGTTCATTTTCTGGTTATTTAGGAGTTTATTTCTCTCTTTCTTCACTTTCCTTATTTCTTTTTTAAAATATAGCATAAGTAAACTTTTAACCCACATAGGACAAAAGTCTAATTCTGTATATTCTTCTGATTTTTCAATATTTTGGGGAGTTTAATACCTTTTGTATAAGAATACAATATAAAATATCAAAGTTGTGTCTTATGAATCATGTAAACTTTATGATTGTCTAAAAAAGTTATTTGCTTTACAAAAAAGACCAGGGGATGTGAAGTGCCATAGAGTTCACAGTCCTTTTCTTTACTTATAAGCTTGTGGGATCCTGCATTTGAGAATCCTGAATGTTTATTCATTCTGCAGTAGACAGAGGAGAGGGAGAAGGCCAATGGTAAGCACGTTTCTCTGGGACTAGACTAATGTGAGAAACGTTGCTATGGTCAGTGACTCATTTGTTATATGAAATAGTCATTATAAGGGGGAAATATTAGATTTCAGGACTTTGGTTTCAAGGGAGCAGTTAGCAGAAGACCTTTGAACATTTCTATTTCCGGTTGGTCAGCACAAACTATTTAGGGGGCAATTTCCTCCAGGCATCTCTTATAGTCACTTCTGTGCTGGGGGGCTCTAAGACCACCCTCAGGTTTGATGCTTTGCTAGAAGGATTCCCAAGACTCAGAAATGCTGTCATACTCATGGTTGTGGTTTATTATAGGCAAAGGATGTAGATCAAAATCAAGATGGGTCCAAAAGGCATGTGGGTGAAATCCAAGAGAAACCAGACGTAAACGTCCAGGTATCCCCTCCCAGTGGAGTCGTACAGAGATGTCTTTAGTTCTCCCAGCAGTGCTGTGTGAGAACATGTGTGAAGTGTTGCCAACCAGAGAAGAGCACATAGAGCCGTGGTGCCCAGGATTTTTATCTGAGGTCAGCTATGTAGGTATGGAGCATCTTCATGACTGACCTTGGCTATTCAGTGTCTAGCTCCCTCCTCAGCACCCAGAGGTCAAACAAATATGGGATGGCCCAGTGCCTCAGGCATACAAAAACAGGCATTCACCATAAGTCACATTGTTAGCCTAAGCTATCTGATCAAACTGATAGAGGGTGGTCAAAGGACTCAGGAATACAGAAACGGTCTGAGAAGGCAGGATATTCCTAGAAATCAGAGGTTATCTCCCAGGAGCTGGTTAGAGGCCAGTCTTCCTGAAGTCAGTCCTTTCTTGGAAATGTACAGGGTTTTGAAACAGGAGGGAAGGTGGGCAGGGTACAACCTTTAAAAGAATGACATAGCCGTTGAGGATATGACATAAACTGTTTAGAACCGACTAGGTCCAAGATGGCGGAAGATTTGACTTCCAGTAGAACTTGAGCCTCATTATACGCTCATTGTAATATATTAGCATCTAAATGACACGCCCACAGGTGTCATGACAGTTCCAAGGCCGACCATAAAAGACCAAAAAGTAGTTTGTGGCCAATTCCTGGAA